>NW_024100378.1:0-30049 GCF_016545835.1 Crotalus tigris
TTTTACTGGGCTCACAACCTTACTCCATTTCCATCCCTGTCTCTTTAAAAGGAAAAACCTTAACCTCACTGAAAGTGCCAAAAAAAAAGGGTGGGGGGAATCCTCAAGGACAACTTACCTGTTTTCTCCCAGTTTTCTCCTTTCTCTTACCTCTGGGCGGTGTGTGGGCTGTTTACGGCAACCTGGAGAGGAAAGGAAGAAATCTCCTACCCTTCCTAACCCTGACTTGTTTTGGACGAAGGTCTACAAAGTTAGATGGACGGCGAACAAAATAATAAAAGCCATTAGTTGCAACTTCTCACGTCTCATCCCTTTTATCCATCCTTTAAATGATAAACCTAGAAGGGAATGATAGGTTATACACATTTTCAAAATAAACTGCATTTATTTTTTATACTTTTGAAGCAGATTTCTTCTTCCGCGCCTGCGTTGCAGCAAACGGGCCTCCCCTGGCCCTATTAATAAGGTGTTAATACCGTTAATAAAATAAATAACTTCCCCTCTCCCAGGAAACAGGCGGTGGGAGCATAAGCATAAGCATAACCCAAGCAAAGCAACAGAATAAGAGACGTGGAGTTCCAACTAGAATTTAACAGAATATCTCTCTGCAGCAAAAAAAAAGGAAAGCATCTCCTAAATTCTGCATGTAATCTTTATTTTATTTTGCATTTATAAAATTTTCAGTTTTTTTTAAAACAGCATTTTAAGCATTTTCCTGCTCAACAAGATAAAGTTCTCTGTTGGAAGAAGGGACGATCCCCATCAGCACCCCAGAGGTGGCTGATGGGACTTGTAATCCAGTAGAAGCCCAAGTCGCCCTCTGTTCTCTCAATCCTAAAAAGCACCGCTGCAAAAATGATGGGGATATTTTAAAAACTGGGCCTTTGCAACGGGAGAGGGGGGTGGTGGGAGGCAGCCTCTCAGGCACAAGGCTGCCTGACGAATGGGATTTGTAGTCCAAAGGGTCCCCGGGCGGGGCGAAGGCTCGAGGAGGAGGCCTTACGCAGTCTAATTATCTTCACCTGTGCGGGCCGAGGCACACCTGACCGTGATGAGCAGCTTCCCGCGCGGCGGCCGTCTCCATGGCAACCGCTGCGCGAGCTGGGAAAATAGCCCAGCGTTCGCACCTGTGTTTGGGCGGGAAAGAGCGCGCGCCTTTCCCGCCCAGCGCCCTCGGACTGCCTCGCGGGCTCCTGTCTGCACGCCCATCTCGCTCGTGATTGGCTGCTCCGGAAACGCTTCCCTCGGATTGGCTGAGCGGCCTCTCCCCTCTCCGAGAGGCGGGGGCATTTAAAATGTCGGCGGGCTTCTCAAGCTGAGTGCAAAAAGAAAAACGAGCGCGCTGCAGAGACAGCCGACGCCGCTACCGCGTCTCTTTTTCCTCAGAAGAGAGGCGATAGCGGCGTCTCGTGGCTCTGCAGCGCGCTAGCTTTTCTTTTGGCACTCAGCTTGAGAAGCCCGCCGACTTTTTCTTTTTTCTGCGGGGCGCCGGAGGGCAAAAATGTCTCTCTCCGGCTCTCCCGCGGCTCAAGTCCTCGAGCTCGAGGTCGGGGAGAATTTTTTTTACCTTTTGGGGATGCGGAGGGGGGCGCGAGTTCGTTAGCTCATTAATAGCTTATTGTTCTCGAGGAGTCAGGATAGCACCTGGGGTAATTTTAACCACGGCGTGTATTCTTACGAGTAAAACGCCAGTGGTAGCTCAACAGTGTTTTATTTAAAGGACTCCAAAACCCATAGGTCGCTAAAGATACTTATCTCAGTCTTTCGCTCGGGGAATAACGCAAACCGCTGTGTCTTAGAATAATACTAGTCAAGTTCTTAAAATTTTGGTCGAACGCTAATCTCAGCCATGTCCTTTTTAAAGGGACCAAACCAGCAAAGGTCAAATTTAGCTTTAAAGGTAAAATTATCTTAAGAACTGACTTCTCTCTTAGGAATAAAGTGAATTCTTGGGGTAATTTTAGGCAAGAATTCAAGTTCTTAGAATAAAATTTTGGTCGAACCTGAGGTAATCTCAGCCATGTCCTTTTTAAAGGGACCAAACCAGCAAAGGTGAATAGGATTTAAAATTAGCTTTAAAGGTAAAATTATCTCAGGAACTGACTTTCTTCTTAGGAATAAAGTGAATTCTTGGGGTAATTTAAGCAAAAATTCAGGTTCTTAGAATAAAATTTTGATGGAACCTGAGCTAATGTCAGCCATGTCCTTTTTAAAGGGACCAAACCAGCAAAGGTGAATAGGATTTAAAATTAGCTTGAAAGGTAAAATTATCTCAGGAACTGACTTTCTTCTTAGGAATAAAGTGAATTCTTGGGGTAATTTTAGCCAAGAATTCAAGCTCTTAAAATAAAATTTTAATGGAACCTGAGCTAATCTCAGCCATGTCTTTTTTAAAGGGACCAAACCAGCAAAGGTGAATAGCAGTTAAAATTAGCTTTAAAGGTAAAATTATCTCAGGAACTTACTTTCTTCTTAGGAATAAAGTGAATTCTTGGGGTAATTTTAGCCAAGAATTCAAGTTCTTAGAATAAACTTTTGATGGAACCTGAGCTAATCTCAGCCATGTCCTTTTTAAAGGGACCAAACCAGCAAATGTGAATAGGATTTAAAATTAGCTTTAAAGGTAAAATTATCTCAGGAACTGACTTTCTTCTTAGGAATAAAGTGAATTCTTGAGGTAATTTTAGCCAAGAATTCAAGTTCTTAGAATAAAATTTTGATGGAACCTGAGCTAATCTCAGCCACGTCCTTTTTAAAGGGACCAAACCAGCAAAGATGAATAGGAGTTAAAATTAGCTTGAAAGGTAAAATTATCTCAGTAACTGACTTTCCTCTTAGGAATAAAGTGAAATCTTGGGGTAATTTTAGCCAAGAATTCAAGTTCTTAAAATAAAATTTTGATGGAACCTGAGCTAATCTCAGCCATGTCCTTTTTAAAGGGACCAAACCAGCAAAGGTGAATAGGATTTAAAATTAGCTTGAAAGGTAAAATTATCTCTTGAACTGACTTTCCTCTTAGGAATAAAGTGAATTCCTAGGGTAATTTTAGCCAAGAATTCAAGTTCTTAAAATAAAATTTTGATGGAACCTGAGCTAATCTCAGCCATGTCCTTTTTAAAGGGACCAAACCAGCAAAGGTGAATAGGAGTTAAAATTAGCTTTAAAGGTAAAATTATCTCAGGAACTGACTTTCTTCTTAGGAATAAAGTGAATTCTTGGGGTAATTTTAGCCAAGAATTCAAGTTCTTAAAATAAAATTTTGATGGAACCTGAGCTAATCTCAGCCATGTCTTTTTTAAAGGGACCAAACCAGCAAAGGTGAATAGGAGTTAAAATTAGCTTGAAAGGTAAAATTATCTCAGGAACTGACTTTCTTCTTAGGAATAAAGTGAATTCTTGGGGTAATTTTAGCCAAGAATTCAAGTTCTTAAAATAAAATTTTGATGGAACCTGAGCTAATCTCAGCCATGTCCTTTTTAAAGGGACCAAACCAGCAAAGGTGAATAGGAGTTAAAATTAGCTTTAAAGGTAAAATTATCTCAGGAACTGACTTTCTTCTTAGGAATAAAGTGAATTCTTGGGGTAATTTTAGCCAAGAATTCAAGTTCTTAAAATAAAATTTTGATGGAACCTGAGCTAATCTCAGCCATGTCCTTTTTAAAGGGACCAAACCAGCAAAGGTGAATAGGTTAAAATTAGCTTAAAGGTAAAATTATCTCAGAACTGACTTTCCTCTTAGGAATAAAGTGAATTCCTGGGGTAATTTTAGCCAAGAATTTAAGTTCTTAAATTCTTAAAGGTGAATAGGAGTTAAAATTAGCTTTAAAGGTAAAATTATCTCAGGAATTGATTTTGCTCTCAGGAATAAAGTAATTTTTTTGGAATCTGAGGTAATTTTAATCAACGCACAAGCCCCTAAAAGTAAAATATATAATAATAATAAAGTTGGAAGGGATCTTAGAGGTCATCTAGTCCAACCCTCTGCTCAGGCAGGAAACCCTATAGTTTAACAAGTTAACAAGACAAGAAACTAGCGCAGGGGTAGGCAGCCTTGGCTCTTTTATAACTTGTGAACTTCAACTCCCAGAATTCCTGATCCAGCATGGCTCAGCTTGGAAACTTCCCTTTCCCCTCAACATGGCTGGCTCAGGAATTTTGGGAATTGAAGTCCAAGGGTCTTCAAATGTGGCCCTTTTATGACTTCTGTATTTCAATTCCCAGAATTCCTCAGCCAGCGTGCCTGGCTGAGGAATTCTGGGAGTTGAAGTCCAGGGGTCTTCAAACATGGCCCTTTTATGACTTGTGGACTTCAACTCCCAGAATTCCTCAGCCAGCGGGCCAATCCACAAGTCATAAAAGGGTTAAGTTTGAAGACCTCTGCCTTAAAAGAAGCAAAACATGTAGAAAACAGGCTAGTGGCTTAAGGGAGCAATGTTACAAGTTATTGTATCTTGCCTTCTTTGACAAGTAGGATAAAACACATAAAACCCCTTTGACTGATTGCTTTTCTAACCTCTGAACATCCATGGTCATTTGGTGATGTTGATTTTTTTTTTTTTAATTTCAAAGGCATGAATCCATGTAGACGAAGAAGAAGACATCAACAGTAAGACAGATGGTTTAATTCACTCTCCAGTGTATTATGAAAGTGAGGAAGCCTGGCAGATACTGTTTGCAACATGTTAACTACTGCAAAAATCTTTGGGTCTTGCTAAAGTTTATCTTAAGACTTGCTTTAGCAAAGTTTTTTTTTAAACATTACAAAGTATCAAGGGTAAAAAGAGCAGTCATAAGTGTGACAAACATGCCTAAAAAGTAGCAAAAAAATTTCTGACCCAAGACAATTTTAGCTATTGGCTGTAGATCTTAGAATCAGACAGATACCAGCCTCCTCCAGTACCTGAGGACTCCCTCAGTGAGACTCAAGCCGGAAGGGAATCCTTTGGGATCACCTCCCTCCCACCTTCACACCCTTGGAAATAATGCCAATACTAGCCAGACTTCTTAGAAGCAAAAGTAAACCTGGTGATGCATTTTAATATGAGGAATACCAATAAAGAAGAATATTTGTGGTTAACAGTTGAAATGAGGTGTCTTTGGTGCTCTCTGAGCTTGGCGGTTTTCTTGTAGACCAAGCATGTCCAAACTCGTGACGTCATGTGACGTCATGCAACGCATCGGGCTGGTTTTGCCCTTGCCGGCAATGGGGTGGGCGTGGCTTCCACGTGACCTGTCCGGTCCATGGGCCGGCAATTTGACACCCCTGTTGTAGTGCAGTTTGTTCCCAGTTTATGTTCTAGTGCAGTGGTGGCGAACCTATGGCACTCGGAGCCCTCTCTGTGGGCACATGTGCTGTTGCCCCAGCCTTGCCTCCCCCTGCGACCCCCTCCTCTCCAGCAGCTCCCCTGAAGGAGACTCGCCCTCGAGCGTGGCCCACACGGAGCAGCGCAGCCAAGGACATGGCAGCCAGGCAGCGTAGACAAGACTCTGCCCTCACACCCCATCATGCAGCTGATGCTGCAGGGCGCGGGCAGAGGGCGTGGCTGCCATAGTGCTGCTGGGCTGCCTGGGCAATCTGCGGAGGGCCATGGAGGTGGTAAGTGGTCCTGTGGGCGGGGGGGTGGGGGGTGGGGATGGAGGGGTGGAGCGGGGTCGGGGCAAGTTTTTGGGCACTCGGTCTCTAAAAGGTTCGCCATCACTGTTCTAGTGGCTCCTTTCAGTGTTAGCGAAAATGGTCTTGGAGGTTGTTTGTTGCGCTATGTGTTGTTAGCTTCTTTGGCAGCTCCTTGATTAGGGTATTGTTTACTTCTTGATTGTTGGTCTGGAAATTTAGCCTTGGCAATGGTTCATAGAACCAAAAAGAAAACATCAATGGCCCTTTTTAATGTTAGGTTGGCCATTGATCTGTAAAAGATGTTATAGTTTTGTAGCTTTGCAGACTGAGCAGAGGAAGTGCACTCTTCTACCAAATATTCTTCGAAAGAGACAACGTTGCTGGGCACGACTGAGGAAGAAACAAAGGAGAAAGAAGAAAAAAGAAGAAAAAAAGAGCAAGAAAATGTCTCCAGCGCAAGCCCTCTTAGTCTTCGGCTGTGATGGCACCCTCTACGCTGAGAGGTATGTTTAGTTGAGTCTTATATTCTTTAAAGCTTTAGGACAGGGGTCTCCAAACCTGGCCCTTTTATGACTTGTGGACTTCAACTCCCAGAATTCCTCAGCCAGCGTGCTGAGAGTTGAAGTCCACAAGTCATAAAAGGGCCAGGTTTGGAGACCCCTGCTTTAGGATATAGAGGGAGGTGGATGGTCTTCCAGTAATTATGCCTAGGTAAGCAAGGGTAACCCCTGTGTCTGGGGTAATAGTAACCACTGTGTATTGTGCATTCTTAGGAGTAAAACCCCAGTTCCAACTGAAGTAATGTTGACTTTCAAGGCACGAATCCAAAATGACCTGTAGACGAAGAAGAAGACATCAACAGTAAGACAGATGGTTTAATTCACTCTTCGGTGTATCATGAAATTGAGGAAGCCTGGCCAGTACTGTTTGGGCCTTGCTGAAATTTACCCTAAGGCAGTGGTGACGAACCTATGGCACGTGGGACAGAGGTGGCACTCAGAGCCCTCTCTATGGGCACGCGCGCCTTCGCCCCAGCCCCACCTCCCCCCGCGGCCCCCTCTTCTCCAGCAGACCCCCGGAGGAGAATCACCCCTGGGTGTGGCCCGTGCGCAGCAGCCCAGCCAAGGACATGGCAGCCGGGCAGTGGGGACAAGACTCCGCCCTCGCACCCTGTCGCATGCAGATGATGCTGTGGGGCGCAGGCAGAAGGCGTGGCTGCCATGGCACTGCAGGACCACCTGGGAGATCTGCGACGGGCCATGGAGGCGGTAGGTGGCCCTGCGGGATGGCAGAGCGGGATGGGGAGGCGGGCGGGCGAGAGCTGGGGCAGGGCGGCTTTTGGACACTCTAAAAGATCTAAAAGGTTCGCCATCACTGCCCTAAGGCTTGCTTTAGCAGTTTTTTAAAAAAATGGTCTTGGAGGTTCTTTGTTGTGCTATTTGTTGTTAGCGTCTTTGGCAGTTCCTTGATTAGGACATTGTTTACTTCTTGATTGCTGGTCTGATGTTAATCATAGTGTTAATCTATGCATATCTCAGTGTGGATTGCTGGTGAAGAGGTGTTGTCTTTTTTGCAAAGTGGGTACATATTGTTTCTGTCTGTCTATTCATGGCTAATTTGTCAGAGTGACAGGCTCCTAGAAATTTATTAATGTTTTTGGACATTGCTTGGTCTACGACAGGGGTAGGCAACCTTGGCTCTTTTATGACTCGTGTACTTCAACTCCCAGAATTCCTGAGCCAGAATGGCTGGCTCAGGAATTCTGGGAGTTGAAGTCCACGAGTCATAAAAGAGCCAAGGTTGCCTATCCCTGGTCTAGGATAGTCAGTTTCCCAACTGTAACTATGGTTAGGTCTTTGAATTTATTGTGAAATTAAAGAGTTTTCATTATATATTCTGGCTGCTACCTGGTATTATGATTGATATTTGATTTCACACCTTTCTTCCCTAGCATAATTTTAGCCATGGTGATGGTTCTTAGAACCAGAAAGGAAACCTCAGCGGCCCATTTAAATGATCAGTGTGGCCGGTGATTAATAATAGATTTTATAGATTTGTGCCTGGCATAATTCTAGCCAATGGTGATGGTTCTTAGAACCAGAAAGAAAACCTCAATGGCCCTTCTTAATGCTAGGTGTGGCTGTTGATCTATAATAGATTTTATAGTTTTCTGGCTGGCATTATTTTAGCCATGACGATGGTTCTTAGAACCAGAAAGGAAACCTCAATGGCCCCTTTCTAATGCTAGGTGTGGCCGTTGATCTATAAAAGATTTTATAGTTTCCTAGCTTTGCAGATTGAGCGGAGGAACAAGTTGCGCTCTTCTGCCAAAGGTTCCTCGAAAGAGACGACGCATGCTGGGCATGGCAGAGGAAGAAACCAAAGAGAAAGAAGAAGAAAGAAAGTAGAACCAAGATAGCAAGAAAATGTCTCCAGCTCAAGCCTTTGGCTGTGATGGCACCTCCTACACTGTGAGGTAAGTTTAGTTGAGTCTTGTATTCTTCAAAGTCTCAGGGTATGGAGGGAGGCGGATGATCCGTTATGCCAGGGGTCCCCAACCCCTGGTCGGTGGACCATCACTGGTCCGCAGCATGCCAGCAAGTGGGCCACACAAATAAGCAAAGCTCCATCCTCAAGATTCAGGCAGTATTCAAAACCACACCCCCTCTGGTCCACAGAAAACCTTTCTCCACGGCACCGGTCCTTGGTGCCCAAAAGGTTGGGAACCTCTGCATTATGCCTAGATAAGGAATGGTAACACCTGCATCTGAGCTAATAGTAACCATTGTGTATTGTGCATTCTTAGGAGTAAAACTCCAGGGGCAGCTGATGTAACATTGATATTTTTTTTTAATCTCAAAGGCGTCTACTATACCATCTTAGAAAACAGAAGACACAGTTGTCAGCCTGCAGTGTTGATGGTGAAAATGGAGAAAGAAGGAATGGAATAAAAGAATGAATATGGTCTCCATCAAGAATGCTACTTCACCAACTCAATCACAACTGAGCTGTAGATAATAAAGTTTTAAATGTTTGTTGCCAGGCATAAATTTAGCCATGGCGATGGTTCTTAGAACTGGGGGGGGGGACTCTCAATGGCCCCTTTTAAAGCTAGGCATGGCTGCTGATAGATTATAGACTTTATGGTTTTCTTGCCTGGCATAATTTTAGCCATGGCAATGGTTTTCAGAACCTGAAATAAATCCTCAACAGCCCTTTTCTAATGCTAGGTGTGGCTGTTGATCTACAAAAGATTTTATAGTTTTTTTAGTTTTGCAGTCTGAGTGGAGAAACAAGTGCACTCTTGCTGACAAATGTTCTTCGAAAGGGACAACCCTTGCTGTGCACAGCAGAGGAAGACACAAAAGCAAAGAAAGAAAAAAGAAGACCAAGACAGCAAGAAAATGTCTCCAGCTCAAGCCCTATTAGCCTTTGGCTGTAAGGGCGCCTCCTACGCTGTGAGATAAGTTTAGTTTAGTCTTGTATTCTTCAAAGGATATGGAGGGAGGTGGGTGGTCTTCCCTACTTCTTGATCCGTTATGCCAGGGCTCCCCAATCCCTGGTCTGTGGACCAGCACCGGACTGCAGCATGCCAGCAAGTGGGCCACACAAACAAGCAAAGCTCCATCCTCAGGATGCAGGTATTCAACACCCCCCCCCCGGTCCGCGGAAACCCTTTATCCACGGCACCATTCCCTGGTGCCCAAACAGTTGGGAACCTCTGCATTATACCTAGATAAGGAACGGTAACACCTGCATCTGAGGTAATAGTAACCACTATACTTTGTGCATTCTTAGGAGTAAAACTCCAGGGGCAACTGAAGTAATACTATTTTTTTTAACTCAAAGGCTTCTACTACACCATCTTAGAAGATAGAAGACTCAGCTGCCAGCCTGCAGTGTTGATGGTGAAAATGGAGGAAGAAGGAATAGAACACAAGAATGAATATGGTCTCCATCAAGAATGCTACTTCACCAACTCAATCACAACTGAATTGTAGATATAAAGTTTTAAATGTTTGTTGCCAGGCATAAATTTAGCCATGGCGATGGTTCTTAGAACTGGGGGGGGGGACTCTCAATGGCCCCTTTTAAAGCTAGGCATGGCTGCTGATAGATTATAGACTTTATGGTTTTCTTGCCTGGCATAATTTTAGCCATGGCAATGGTTTTCAGAACCTGAAATAAATCCTCAACAGCCCTTTTCTAATGCTAGGTGTGGTTGTTGATCTACAAAAGATTTTATAGTTTTTTTAGTTTTGCAGTCTGAGTGGAGAAACAAGTGCACTCTTACTGACAAATGTTCTTCAAAAGGGACAACCCTTGCTGTGCACAGCAGAGGAAGACACAAAAGCAAAGAAAGAAAAAAGAAGACCAAGACAGCAAGAAAATGTCTCCAGCTCAAGCCCTATTAGCCTTTGGCTGTAAGGGCGCCTCCTACGCTGTGAGATAAGTTTAGTTTAGTCTTGTATTCTTCAAAGGATATGGAGGGAGGTGGGTGGTCTTCCCTACTTCTTGATCCGTTATGCCAGGGCTCCCCAATCCCTGGTCTGTGGACCAGCACCGGACTGCAGCATGCCAGCAAGTGGGCCACACAAACAAGCAAAGCTCCATCCTCAGGATGCAGGTATTCAACACCCCCCCCCCTCTGGTCCGCGGAAACCCTTTATCCACGGCACCATTCCCTGGTGCCCAAACAGTTGGGAACCTCTGCATTATACCTAGATAAGGAACGGTAACACCTGCATCTGAGGTAATAGTAACCACTATACTTTGTGCATTCTTAGGAGTAAAACTCCAGGGGCAACTGAAGTAATACTATTTTTTTTAACTCAAAGGCTTCTACTACACCATCTTAGAAGATAGAAGACTCAGCTGCCAGCCTGCAGTGTTGATGGTGAAAATGGAGGAAGAAGGAATAGAACACAAGAATGAATATGGTCTCCATCAAGAATGCTACTTCACCAACTCAATCACAACTGAATTGTAGATAATAAAGTTTTAAATGTTTGTTGCCAGGCGTAAATTTAGCCATGGCAATGGTTCTTAGAACTGGGGGGGGGGGACTCTCAATGGCCCCTTTTAAAGCTAGGCATGGCTGTTGATAGATTATAGACTTTATGGTTTTCTTGCCTGGCATAATTTTAGCCATGGCAATGGTTTTCAGAACCTGAAATAAATCCTCAACAGCCCTTTTCTAATGCTAGGTGTGGCTGTTGATCTACAAAAGATTTTATAGTTTTTTTAGTTTTGCAGTCTGAGTGGAGAAACAAGTGCACTCTTGCTGACAAATGTTCTTCGAAAGGGACAACCCTTGCTGTGCACAGCAGAGGAAGACACAAAAGCAAAGAAAGAAAAAAGAAGACCAAGACAGCAAGAAAATGTCTCCAGCTCAAGCCCTATTAGCCTTTGGCTGTAAGGGCGCCTCCTACGCTGTGAGATAAGTTTAGTTTAGTCTTGTATTCTTCAAAGGATATGGAGGGAGGTGGGTGGTCTTCCCTACTTCTTGATCCGTTATGCCAGGGCTCCCCAATCCCTGGTCTGTGGACCAGCACCAGACTGCAGCATGCCAGCAAGTGGGCCACACAAACAAGCAAAGCTCCATCCTCAGGATGCAGGTATTCAACACCCCCCCCCCTCTGGTCCGCGGAAACCCTTTATCCACGGCACCATTCCCTGGTGCCCAAACAGTTGGGAACCTCTGCATTATACCTAGATAAGGAACGGTAACACCTGCATCTGAGGTAATAGTAACCACTATACTTTGTGCATTCTTAGGAGTAAAACTCCAGGGGCAACTGAAGTAATACTATTTTTTTTAACTCAAAGGCTTCTACTACACCATCTTAGAAGATAGAAGACTCAGCTGCCAGCCTGCAGTGTTGATGGTGAAAATGGAGGAAGAAGGAATAGAACACAAGAATGAATATGGTCTCCATCAAGAATGCTACTTCACCAACTCAATCACAACTGAATTGTAGATAATAAAGTTTTAAATGTTTGTTGCCAGGCGTAAATTTAGCCATGGCAATGGTTCTTAGAACTGGGGGGGGGGAAACTCTCAATGGCCCCTTTTAAAGCTAGGCATGGCTGTTGATAGATTATAAACTTTATGGTTTTCTTGCCTGGCATAATTTTAGCCATGGTAATGGTTTTCAGAACCTGAAATAAAACCTCAACAGTCCTTTTCTAATGCTAGGTGTGGCTGTTGATCTATAAAAGATTTTATAGTTTTTTTAGCTTTGCAGACTGAGTGGAGAGCAAGTGCACTCTTGCTGACAAATGTTCCTCAAAAGAGACAACCCTTGCTGTGCACAGCAGAGGAAGAAACAAAAGCGAAGAAAGAAAAAAGAAGACCAAGACAGCAAGAAAATGTCTCCAGCTCAAGCCCTATTAGCCTTTGGCTGTGATGGAGCCTCCTACACTGTGTGGTAAGTTTAGTTGAGTCTTGTATTCTTCAAAGACTTAGGATATGGAGGGAGGTGGGTGGTCTTCCACTACTTGTTGATCTATTATGCCAGGGGTCCTCAACCCTCAGTCTGTGGACCAGCACTGGACCGCACCATGCCACCAAGCAGGCCACACAAACAAGCAAACTCCATCCTCAGGATGCAGGTATTCAAAACCATACCCCCTCTGGTCCGCGGAAACCCTTTATCCATGGCACCATTCCCTGGTGCCCAAATGGTTGGGAACCTCTGCATTATGCCTAGATAAGGAAAGGTAACACTTGCACTTGAGGTAATAGTAACCACTGTACTTTGTGCATTCTTCGGAGTAAAACTCCAGGGGCAGCTGAAGTAATACTATTTTTTTTAACTCAAAGACTTCTGCTACACCATTTTAGAAGACAAAAGATGAAAATGGAGGAAGAAGGAATGGAACGCAAGAATGAATATCAAGAATGCTACTTCACCACATAAATCAAAACTGAACTGTAGATAATAGATTTAATACTTTTCTTGCCAGCTGTAAATTTAGCCACGGCAATGGTTTTTAGAACCAGAAAGGAAACTTCCCCAACAGCCCTTTTAAATGCTAGACACAGCTGTTGATTGATTATAGATTTTACAGTTTTCTGCCTGGCGTAATTCTAGCCACGGTGATGGTTCTTAGAACCAGAAAGGAAATTACAACGGCCTTTTTAAAGGACCAGTGTGGCTGTTGATTGATTATAGATTTTATAGTTTTCTGCCTGGCATAATTCTGGCCATGGCGATGATTCTTAGAACCAGAAAGAAAGCCTCAACGGCCCTTTTTAATACTAGGTGTGGCCGTTGATCTATAAAAGATTTTATAGCTTTAGAGTCCCTGAGATTGAGGGGAGGAACATTTGCACGCCTGTTGCCAAATGTTCCTCAGAAGAGACACAGAGGAAGAAACAAAGGCGAAGAAAGAAAAAAGAAGAACCAAGACAGCAAGAAAATGTCTGCAGCTCAAGCCCTATTAGCCTTTGGCTGTGATGGCGCCTCCTACGCTGTGAGGTAAGTTGTATTCTTCAGAGTCTTAGGATATGGAGTGAAGTGGATGGTCCATTCTTCCTAGGAAATTGATGGTCCATTCTTCCTAGGTAAGTAGGGGGTAACAACTGCTTCTGAGGTAATAGTAACCACAGTGTATTGTGCATTCATAGGAGTAAAACGCCAGTGGCAGCTGAAGTAAAGCTGATTTTTTTTTTGTCTCAAAGGGATGTACTACAGCATCTTAGAGGACAGAAGACTCAGCGTCGATGGTAAAAGTACAAGAAGAAGGAATGGAAATTAAGAAGAATATAATGTTTTAGATAATAGATTTTATATCGTTCTTGCCTGGCATAAATTAAGCCCTGGCAATGGTTATTAGAACCAGAAAGGAAACCTCCCCAACAGCCCTTTTAAATGCTAGGCATGGCTGTTGATCGATAATAGATTTTATAGTTTTCTGCCTGGCGTAATTTTAGCCATGGTGATGGTTCTTAGAACCAGAAAGGAAATTACAATGGCCTTTTTAAATGACCAGTGTGGCTGTTGACTGATTATAGATTTTATAGTTTTCTGCCTGGCATAATTCTGGCCATGGCGATGGTTCTTAGAACCAAAAGAAAACCTCAATGGCCCTTTTTAATGCTAGGTGTGGCTGTTGATCCATTATAGATTTTATACCTTTCTTGCCTGGCATAATTCTGGCCATGGCGATGGTTCTTAGAACCAGAAAGAAAGCCTCAACGGCCCTTTTAATGCTAAGTGTGGCCGTTGATCTATAAAAGCTTTTGTAGCTTTAGCGTCCCTGAGATCGAGGGGAGGAACATTTGAACGCCTGTTGCCAAATGTTCCTGAGAAGAGACACGGAGGAAGAAACAAAGGCGAAGAAAGAAAAAAGAAGAACCAAGACAGCAAGAAAATGTCTCCAGTTCAAGCCCTATTAGCCTTTGGCTGTGATGGCGCCTCCTACGCTGTGAGGTAAGTTGTATTCTTCAAAGTTTTATGATATGGAGGGAGGTCAATGGTCCCCCCCCCAGCAAAAAAAATTGATGGTCCATTCTTCCTAGGTAAGTAGGGGTAACACCTGCATCTGAGGTAATAGTAACCACAGTGTATTGTGCCTTCTTAGGTGTAAAACCTCAGTGGCAGCTGAAGTAACGTTGATTTTTTTTTTTTATTTCAAAGGCATGTACTACAGCATCTTAGAAGACAGAAGACTCAGCTTTGATGGTAAAAGTACAAGAAGAAGGAATGGAAATCAAGAATGAATACCATCTTGTAGATAGTTGATTTTATATCTTTCTTGCCTGGCATAAATTAAGCCCTGGCAACGGTTCTTAGAACCAGAAAGAAAGTTTCAATGGACCTTTTAATTCTAGGTGTGGCCATTGATTGATAATAGATTTTATTGTTTTCTGCCTGGTGTAAATTTAGCCATGGCTATGTTTCTTAGAACCAGAAAGAAAACCTCTCAGTGGCCCATTTAAATGACCAACGTGGCCAGTGATTAATCATAGATTTTATAGTTTTCTGCCTGGCGTAATTTTAGCCACGGCGATCGATCTTAGAATCAGAAAAAAAGTTTCAATGGACCTTTTTAATTCTAAGTGTGGCCATGGATGGATAATAGATTTTATACCTTTCTTGCCTGGCATAATTCTAGCCATGGCGATGGTTCTTAGAACCAAAAGAAAACCTCAATGGCCCTTTTTAATGCTAGGGGTGGCTGTTGATCAATTATAGATTTTATACCTTTCTTGCCTGGCATAATTCTGGCCATGACGATGGTTCTTAGAACCAGAAAGAAAGCCTCAACGGCCCTTTTTAATGCTAAGCGTGGCCGTTGATCTATAAAAGATTTTGTAGCTTTAGAGTCCCTGAGATCGAGGGGAGGAACATTTGCACGCCTGTTGCCAAATGTTCCTCAGAAGAGACACGGAGGAAGAAACAAAGGCGAAGAAAGAAAAAAGAAGAACCAAGACAGCAAGAAAATGTCTCCAGTACAAGCCCTATTAGCCTTTGGCTGTGATGGCGCCTCCTACGCTGTGAGGTAAGTTGTATTCTTCAAAGTTTTATGATATGGAGGGAGGTCAATGGTCCCCCCCCCAAAAAAAATTGATGGTCCATTCTTCCTAGGTAAGTAGGGGTAACACCTGCATATGAGGTAATAGTAACCACAGTGTATTGTGCCTTCTTAGGTGTAAAACCTCAGTGGCAGCTGAAGTAACGTTGATTTTTTTTTTTTTATCTCAAAGGCATGTACTACAGCATCTTAGAAGACAGAAGACTCAGCTTTGATGGTAAAAGTACAAGAAGAAGGAATGGAAATCAAGAATGAATACGATCTTGTAGATAGTTGATTTTATATCTTTCTTGCCTGGCATAAATTAAGCCCTGGCAACTGTTCTTAGAACCAGAAAAAAAGTTTCAATGGACCTTTTTAATTCTAAGTGTGGCCATTGATGGATAATAGATTTTATACCTTTCTTGCATGGCATAATTCTAGCCATGGCGATGGTTCTTAGAACCAAAAGAAAACCTCAATGGCCCTTTTTAATGCTAGGTGTGGCTGTTGATCAATTATAGATTTTATACCTTTCTTGCCTGGCATAATTCTGGCCATGACGATGGTTCTTAGAACCAGAAAGAAAGCCTCAACGGCCCATTTTAATGCTAAGCGTGGCCGTTGATCTATAAAAGCTTTTGTAGCTTTAGAGTCCCTGAGATCGAGGGGAGGAACATTTGCACGCCTGTTGCCAAATGTTCCTCAGAAGAGACACGGAGGAAGAAACAAAGGCGAAGAAAGAAAAAAGAAGAACCAAGACAGCAAGAAAATTTCTCCAGTTCAAGCCCTATTAGCCTTTGGCTGTGATGGCGCCTCCTACGCTGTGAGGTAAGTTGTATTCTTCAAAGTTTTATGATATGGAGGGAGGTCAATGGTCCCCCCCCCAAAAAAATTGATGGTCCATTCTTCCTAGGTAAGTAGGGGTAACACCTGCATCTGAGGTAATAGTAACCACAGTGTATTGTGCCTTCTTAGGTGTAAAACCTCAGTGGCAGCTGAAGTAACGTTGATTTTTTTTTTTATTTCAAAGGCATGTACTACAGCCTCTTAGAAGACAGAAGACTCAGCTTTGATGGTAAAAGTACAAGAAGAAGGAATGGAAATCAAGAATGAATACAATCTTGTAGATAGTTGATTTTATATCTTTCTTGCCTGGCATAAATTAAGCCCTGGCAACGGTTCTTAGAACCAGAAAGAAAGTTTCAATGGACCTTTTAATTCTAGGGGTGGCCATTGATTGATAATAGATTTTATAGTTTTCTGCCTAGTGTAAATTTAGCCATGGCTATGGTTCTTAGAACCAGAAAGAAAACCTCTCAGTGGCCCATTTAAATGACCAAAGTGGCCAGTGATTAATCATAGATTTTATAGTTTTCTGCCTGGCGTAATTTTAGCCATGGCGATCGATCTTAGAATCAGAAAAAAAGTTTCAATGGACCTTTTTAATTCTAAGTGTGGCCATTGATGGATAATAGATTTTATACCTTTCTTGCCTGGCATAATTCTAGCCATGGCGATGGTTCTTAGAACCAAAAGAAAACCTCAGTGGCCCTTTTTAATGCTAGGTGTGGCTGTTGATCCATTATAGATTTTATACCTTTCTTGCCTGGCATAATTCTGGCCATGGCGATGGTTCTTAGAACCAGAAAGAAAGCCTCAACGGCCCTTTTTAATGCTAAGTGTGGCCGTTGATCTATAAAAGCTTTTGTAGCTTTAGAGTCCCTGAGATTGAGGGGAGGAACATTTGCACCCTGTTGCCAAATGTTCCTCAGAAGAGACACGGAGGAAGAAACAAAGGCGAAGAAAGAAAAAAGAAGAACCAAGACAGCAAGAAAATGTCTCCAGTTCAAGCCCTATTAGCCTTTGGCTGTGATGGCGCCTCCTACGCTGTGAGGTAAGTTGTATTCTTCAAAGTTTTATGATATGGAGGGAGGTCAATGGTCCCCCCCCAGCAAAAAAAATTGATGGTCCATTCTTCCTAGGTAAGTAGGGGTAACACCTGCATCTGAGGTAATAGTAACCACAGTGTATTGTGCCTTCTTAGGTGTAAAACCTCAGTGGCAGCTGAAGTAACGTTGATTTTTTTTTTATTTCAAAGGCATGTACTACAGCATCTTAAAAGACAGAAGACTCAGCTTTGATGGTAAAAGTACAAGAAGAAGGAATGGAAATCAAGAATGAATACGATCTTGTAGATAGTTGATTTTATATCTTTCTTGCCTGGCATAAATTAAGCCCTGGCAACTGTTCTTAGAACCAGAAAAAAAGTTTCAATGGACCTTTTTAATTCTAAGTGTGGCCATTGATGGATAATAGATTTTATACCTTTCTTGCCTGGCATAATTCTAGCCATGGTGATGGTTCTTAGAACCGGAAAGGAAATTACAATGGCCTTTTTAAATGACCAGTGTGGCTTTTGACTGATTATAGATTTTATAGTTTTCTGCCTGGCATAATTCTGGCCATGGCGATGGTTCTTAGAACCAAAAGAAAACCTCAATGGCCCTTTTTATTGCTAGGTGTGGCTGTTGATCCATTATAGATTTTATACCTTTCTTGCCTGGCATAATTCTGGCCATGGCGATGGTTCTTAGAACCAGAAAGAAAGCCTCAACGGCCCTTTTTAATGCTAAGTGTGGCCGTTGATCTATAAAAGCTTTTGTAGCTTTAGAGTCCCTGAGATCGAGGGGAGGACTATTTGCACGCCTGTTGCCAAATGTTCCTCAGAAGAGACACGGAGGAAGAAACAAAGGCGAAGAAAGAAAAAAGAAGAACCAAGACAGCAAGAAAATGTCTCCAGTTCAATCCCTATTAGCCTTTGGCTGTGATGGCGCCTCCTACGCTGTGAGGTAAGTTGTATTCTTCAAAGTTTTATGATATGGAGGGAGGTCAATGTTCCCCCCCCCCCAAAAAAAATTGATGGTCCATTCTTCCTAGATAAGTAGGGGTAACACCTGCCTCTGAGGTAATAGTAACCACAGTGTATTGTGCCTTCTTAGGTGTAAAACCTCAGTGGCAGCTGAAGTAATGTTGATTTTTTTTTTTTATCTCAAAGGCATGTACTCTACACCATCCTAGACGACAGAAGACTCACTTGTCAGCCTGCAGTGTTGATGGTGAAAAAGGAGGAAGAAGGAATGGAACGCAAGAATGAACATGATCTCCACCAAGAATGCTATTTCACCAATTATGTCAAAACTGACCTTTAGAACAATCTCTGAAAATGTAAGCCACTTTCATGATCACACCACACTACACATTTTAATCCTATCTGTGACCATTGCTACATAATAGGGATTCTCGTTTTCTTGCCTGTTGTATTTTTAGCCCATTCTAGGTGTGTTCCATGATGTACATAAGATTCCATACTTTTCTTGCCTCCTTACTGTTAGGCCTGGTAATGGTTCTTAAAACCCAAAAGAAAATGTCTATGGCCCTTTCTATTGCTAGGCTTGGTCACTGATTATTAAAACAGTAATTAGTATTCTGGACTAGTGTAATGTTAGCCACATCTGTACTTCTTAGAACTTGAGAAGGGCCACACAAGCATTCCACATGCCAATCCATCCTGTAAATAGTGATGACTCATTTTTAGAGGTCTTTCAGTCCCTGAGCTTGTGTGACACTCACACCGACTGGATGTGGATAATTATCGGCTCCCAGACTCACTCAGTCCATGAGCAGATACTTTCTGAGACTCACACCAGAAGTCTCTCTCTTTCAGTCCCCGAGTGAGCAGCGAGGGCGAATCACCCTGGAGGCGTCAACAGCCCTCGGCTGGAAGTCTCTCCCGGTCCCTGAGGCTCCCCAACTGAGTCTCAAACTGGAAGGGAATCCTTTTGGATCGCTTCCCTCACTGGTCAATGATGATCATGATCATTGCAGTCCATGAAACCAGAGAGACAAAAGAGATGCACTAGTCCTGATTCCATCTGCACCGCCCCCCATGTTTAGGCATGGACCCTTGGTCACGCCTCCTTCGCCCCCTGCCACTCGCCTCAGCCCATTTACAGCCAGCTTTCCTCCTCCGTTGCCCTCCCGTAGCCATTCTCCACGGCCAGTGGACCCTTGGTCCTCTGCCCGTCGCCCTTCGGCCTGGACAATTCACCCAGACACCCTTTGTCCCGGGCCTTTGGCTATATGGGACAAATAGCCCCCAGCCATGGTGCTGCGGGGGCAGCATGCAATGAGCAACCCCAGGGGCTGGGGAGGGAAGCTGTGATGCAAGATTTTTTTTAAAAAGTGCTCTGCTCTGCATGTTTTGGGGCCTTGCAGCTCTGACCCCAGAATCGGAAGGAGGGGGACTGGCAGCAGAAGTAGCAAGCACCGGGGCCACTTGGGGGAGCAGTCAGACAAGAGTGTGTTGGGGACCGAGGGAGGGAGGGAGGGGCACCTCAAGGGGACTTCACAAAGACAGCTTGACTCGCAACTCAAACGAAAGAGAGGAGGAGGAGAAAGGCCGGAGCAGCTTCTGCCACAGCCAGGGAGGCGGGTTAGGGGAGCACACAGGCAAACAGAGGGCTGGTGTGCTGCTGGAACTGGAGCGTCATGGGAGGGAAGCGTGGGCTAATAGGACTGCTTGCGCCTTGGGAGGGAAGGGAGGGCAACTGGCAAGGACTGGGGATGATGGGACTGCGTGCGCCGTCGTGGGAGGGAAGGAAGGGCAAATGGGAAGGGCTGGGGGCTGATGGGACTGCGTCCGCCGTCGTGGGAGGGAACGAAGGGCAAATGGCAAGGGCTGGGGATGATGGGACTGCGTGCACCGTCGTGGGAGGGAAGGGAGGGCAAATGGGAAGGGCTGGGGGCTGATGGGACTGCGTGCGCCGTCGTGGGAGGGAAGGGAGGGCAAATGGGAAGGGCTGGGGCTGATGGGACTGCGTGCGCCGTCGTGGGAGGGAAGGGAGGGCAAATGGGAAGGGCTGGGGCTGATGGGACTGCGTGCGCCGTCGTGGGAGGGAACGGAGGGCAAATAAGAAGGGCTGGGGCTGATGGGACTGCGTGCGCCGTCGTGGGAGGGAAGGGAGGGCAAATGGGAAGGGCTGGGGATGATGGGACTGCGTGCGCCGTCGTGGGAGGGAAGGGAGGGCACATGGGAAGGGCTGGGGCTGATGGGACTGCGTGCGCCGTCGTGGGAGGGAAGGGAGGGAGGGCAAATGGCAAGGGCTGGGGCTGATTGGGCTGCGTGCGCCGTCGTGGGAGGGAAGGGAGGGCAAATGGGAAGGGCTGGGGCTGATGGGACTGCGTGCGCCGTCGTGGGAGGGATGGGAAGGCAAATGGGAAGGGCTGGGGCTGATGGGACTGCGTGCGCCGTCGTGGGAGGGAAGGGAGGGCAAATGGGAAGGGCTGGGGCTGATGGGACTGCGTGCGCCGTCGTGGGAGGGAAGGGAGGGCAAATGGGAAGGGCTGGGGCTGATGGGACTGCGTGCGCCGTCGTGGGAGGGAAGGGAGGGCAAATGGGAAGGGCTGGGGCGGATGGGACTGCGTGCGCCGTCGTGGGAGGGAAGGGAGGGCAAATGGCATGGGCTTGGGGGTTGGAACTGTGACCCGTCGTGGGAGGGAAGGGTGGGTAGAAGCCAAGCTGGCCTTGCTGTTTGCCTGTGTGCCCCCCTAACCCGCCTCCCTGGCGGTGGCAGAAGCTGCTCCGGCCTTTCTCCTCCTCCTCTCTTTCGTTTGAGTTGCGAGTCAAGCTGTCTTTGTGAAGTCCCCTTGAGGTGCCCCTCCCTCCCTCCCTCGTTCCCCAACACACTCTTGTCTGACTGCTCCCCCCAGTGGCCCCAGTGGTTGCTACTTCTGCTGCCAGTCCCCCTCCTTCCGATTCTGGGGTCAGAGCTGCAAGGCCCCAAAACATGCAGAGCAGCCACAGCACTTTAAAAAATCTTGCATCACAACTGCCCTCCCCAGCCCCGGGGATTGCTCATTGCACGCTGCCCCCGCAGCACCATGGCTCCTGCCTGCCACCCAGCTGGCTGTGGGCTATTTGTCCTGTACAGACAAAGACCCAGGACAAACGGTATCTGGGTGAATTGGCCGGGCCGAAGGGCGACAGGCAGAGGGCCAAGGGCCCACTGGCCGTGGAGAATGGCTGCGGGAGGGCAGCGGAGGAGGAAAGCTGGCTGTAAATGGGCACGGGTGAGTTGATGGGCTGCATTTCTTGGGCAAAAGGCTGCACTGCTGCTGAGGCCATCCTGACTCAGAGGTGATGCCAAGGCACTCCTGACAGGGGTCTTCCAGCCCCTGAGTTACTATTCTGTGAAACTCACACTGAATGAGTAGGCAGCCAGACGCTCCCAGGCTCGGCCAGCCTCTGAGCACACACTCTGTGAGACCCACCCTGGGAGGGAGACCCTTTCAGTACCTGAGTGAGCAGCCAGGGCGAGTCACACTGGAGGAGTCAACAGCGCTCAACTACAAGCCTCCTCCGGTGCCCGAGCTGAGTCTCAAACTGGAAGGGAATCCTTTTGAATCGCTTCCCTGAGAAATAATGTCAGCTGCAGCCAGATCTCTTGCAACCAAAAGTAAACCTGGTGACACACTTTAATACGAGGTATTGCCATCTCTACAAATTAATAACTAGTTTTGTGCTAGAGTGAAACATTATGTCCTTGAACTGGGAAAATAAATCTGTGTGACCCTTTTAAATTCTAGATGTGGCCATTGAAACCCTGAGTAGATTTCTTGCCTGGCTTAATTTAGGCACGAGGGTCGTTCTTAGAACCAGAAAGCATCTCAATGGCCCTTTTTAACGCTGGGTGTGCCGGTGATTGATAATAGATTTTATAGTTTTCTGCCTGGCATAAATTTAGCCACAGCCATGGTTCTTAGAACCAGACAGAAAACCTCAACCGCTCTTGTTAATGTCTGGTGTGGCCAGTGATTGATAAAAGATTTCTATTTGGAATAATTTTATCCACGGCTGTTGTTTAAAATGTGTAAGTTATGTTTTGATTGATAAATATTAAACATGACACACAGTATGGCGGTCACCTCAAGAATTTTGATTTCTTTTGTCACACACATTTGTCTTTTTGGTCCTGAAATTTCTGTTTGACATTTATTTTTTGTAATACAACTGAGTTTTACTCCTGATTTACTGTTGTTAAGTAGTTGTGATGCTTATGGTAGACAAGTTTTATCTTTTACCTGTTTTTATGTATTCTTTATTATCACCATCTCTTCACCAAGAGATACCTGTTGTGATATTTATGTATTTGAACACTGAAGTTGTGTTTTCTTTCTTCTGAGAAAAATCTTTTGATGACAACTATGGTTCCTTTTACACCTCACCTTTTGTCAAAAATGTCATTTTAAATTAGTGAACTATTTAACCCATGGTATTTTATCATTGCTTTTGTAATTTTTGTGTGACTTTTTATCCTTAAAATATTGGATTATGCTTTTATGTATTTTATCTGTAAGACTGTATTATGTTTTGAATTGTTGTACAAACTGTTGCACCTGGGTAACGCTTGGAAGATATGATGCAGAACAATAAAGTATTTTTTGAGTCTTCCTTCACTATACGTTCCAGCAGCCCGACCGGAATTGAAAGGGGGTTTAAATAGAGTATAATACATTATACTTATAGTGTATTATACTCTATTTAAACCCCATTTCAATTCCGGTCGGGCTGCTGGAACGTGCTGCATTGCCTCAGCTGCTGCTTAATCTGTAAGTTTTGGGAGAATCCACCAGGAAAGTAGCGGCCCGCGCGCCTAATGGTGCGCGAATTATATAATTATATAACTAAAAATCACAAACAGTAGCAGTACATTCAGGGCAAGTGTGTCTGACATCCCTTGTATCTAAGATGTCTGGCTTAGTTCAGTGCAACACTTGCTTTGCAGCTGTCTTTCGCAGTACCCTTTTCAAACTTGGAAACTGTCCTATCTTTAAACAAATCACTAGCCTACAAGGACAGATCATTTACCTAGGGTCTGTAATCCGTGTTCTTCGGGCAGAAATTAGGTGTCCAGTTCAGCCCCTCTACTCTTGTAAGCCCCCATGCTATCAGCCCCCTTTACCACAAAGATCCTGCAGGAGAAGGGCAGTGTGGACAACCGTGGGATCTGGCAGGGTGAGAGCTGTGAACCATAAACACAAAGCTTTCGCTGTGTCCCTGCACAACAGTTACAGTGCCCTTGCTGACCTTAATAGGGACATTAAGGAGACAGGTAAAGGTATTTGTGAAGATAACTCAAATAAGCAGGGGATTGTGGTCCGAGATGAAGAACTAGATTCTGACAGTGAAAAGTGTGAATCAGGTATTGCACATCAGTCATGCAAGAATAGAAAGGCTCCCAAAAAGAGAAGCTACCTTCTGGTAGGTGATTCAATTATAAGGGATGTAAATTTAGGGAAGGACACAGAGGCTTTGAAAGAGGTCAGGTGTCTTCCAGGTGCTACTGCCAGTAGGGACAAGAAGCGTATTTCTAAAATAATCAAGAATGGCAGCAAGGACTTGGATGTGGAGGCTATTGTACATCTTGGCACTAATGATCTATCCCAAAAAGATGTACTCTCTGTGCAGAATGATTTCCAGAGCTTGGGGAAGGAACTTAGCAGAATAGGCTGTAGGCTTACTTTCTCAGAGGTCTTACCAGTGTATAAGGAGCAAAACGGAAAAGGCCAGCACATAGCACAATTCAATATGTGGCTAAAGGAGTGGTGTAAAGGGGAAGGCTTTGGATATATTAGTCACGATGTCAGTAGCTGGTCCAATCAAAAGATGTACAAAAGAGATGGTTTGCATCCATCAAAAAAGGGACTGAGTTACTCGGCTATAAATTCACAGATTTTCTGGAGGGAAATTTAAACTAAACAGCGGGGACAGGGAGTTAATTGACACGGAACAACCATGTCCCCGGCAATTTAAAAACTATAGGGCTATCAGTGCATGTAGCATAGATGTGTGTGTGGACAAGAATATCAACCTTGCTATCAAGCAAAATGAAGCATCTAATAGCGAGTGCCACATAAAGTGCACTAACCAAATAGGTGGTAAGACAATAGGGGAACTCAGGCACCACACAGGTTATGTAGAAAGGAAACACAGGGCCACCCACAAAGGACTCAAATGTTTATACACCAATGCACAGAGTATGAACAGCAAACAGGGTGAACTAGAAATTCAGGTTAATGAGGGAAGATACGATATTGTTGCCATTACGGAAACATGGTGGGATGAAACTCACACATGGAACACACAGCTAGAGGGATTTAAATTTTTTAAAAGAAACAGACCAAATAAAAGAGGAGGTGGAGTTGCTCTCTATATAAGAAATAACTACATCTCCACAGAAATAGAGTACAACAATGATAAAAACTGTATTGAATGCATTTGGGTCAATATAAAAGGGGGGGGAAATGACATTGCCATAGGTGTATACTACAGACCACCCAACCAAACAGAGGAAATAGATGAACTTTTGCTAGTCAGCTAACTAAGGTATGTAGGAAGCACATCACAATAGTAATGGGGGACTTTAACTACCCTGACATCAACTGGGAGACAAACTCCGCACCAAGTGGAAGATCAAACAGGTTCCTGGCAAACCTAGCAGACAACTTTGTCTCCCAAAAAGTAGAGACGGGAACTAGGGGATTAGCCATCTTGGATCTAATTCTCACTAACAGAGATGAAATGATAGACGGTGTTGAAGCCATAGGAACCCTGGGAGGAAGTGATCATGCAATATTAGAATTCAACATTATATTAGAATTCAACATTATAGAAGCACAAGCAATAGAACACAGTCAAACTAGAGTCTTGGACTTCAAGAGAGCTAATTTCAATAAACTTAGGGCTTGGGAAGGATTCCATGGATGAGAATCCTCAAGGGGAAAACAACTCACGAAGCTTGGGAAATTTTGAAAAATGAGATAATAAAAGCACAGTCTAGCACAGGGGTAGGCAACCCAAAACACTTAAAGAGCCACTTGGACCCGTTTCCCACCAAAAACAAAACACTGGGAGCTGCAAAACCCTTTTGATATCTAAAATGAAGATAACACTGCATATATCCTTTTTTACCTTTATTATAGGTGTGTGTGTGTTTGTGTGTGTGTGTTTGTGTGTGTATGTATGTGTGTGTGTATATATATGTATATGTATATGTATATATGTATGTGTATACACACACACACACACACACAAACACACACACACGTAAAAAAAGGATATATGCAGTGTTATCTTCATTTTAGATGTCAAAAGGGTCTCTCTGTCTCTCTGTCCCTCCCTCTCTATCTGCCCTTGGTCTGCCACTCCTCTTCCCCCGCTCTCTTTCTTTCTCTCTCTCTCTCTCTCTCTCTCTTTCCTCTCTCTCTCCCTCCCTCTCTCTCTCTTTCTCTCTCTCTCTTTCTTTCTCCCCTCCCTCCTATCTGCTGCTCACCTGGCAAGCTTCAAGCTGTTGTCCAACAAGCTCAGGGGTAAGCAACCTAGTCTCTTTTATGACTCATGGACTTCAACTCCCAGAATTTCTGAGTCAGCCTAGCTGGGCTAGCTAGCTCTCTCCTGCCCTTCCTGCTTCCTGCTTCCTGCAGAGACGCAGCAAAGGGAGGAGCTCCGCCCAGTAAGCTTTTCAGCTCCTCGGAGAATACTGTGAGTGCACTCTCTTTTACACATACACACAGACACACACACACACACAAAAAAACACAAACACAGAGAGAGAGAGAGAGAGAGAGAAGCAGGGAAGCGCAATTGCCTCTCTCTGTCTCTGTCTCTCTCTGCAAAGGCAGAGGAGGCTGGGAGCCACGGGGGAAGGCTCAAAGAGCCGCATGCGGCTCCGGAGCCGCAGGTTGCCGACCTGTGGTCTAGCACAATACCAACAAAGAGGAAAACAACAGCTCCCAAAAGAAACCAGCATGGCTGCATAAAGAACTCTCTGACAAATTGAAAGATAAAAAGGACAAGTATAGAAAGTGGAAAGAGGGGAACATAACTAAGTCAGAATAGCAGCAAATAGCCCGAGCCTGCAAAGATGAAGTGAAGAAAGCCAAGGCTCAAAATGAACTAAGGCTTGCGACCAAAGTCAAAAATAACAAAAAAAGCTTCTTTCAACATGTAAAAAACAAGAAAAAAGTGAAGAAAATGATTGGTCCATTAGTGGGTGGAAGTGGCAAGAAGGTGACAAGCAACAGGGAGAAAGCAGAACTATTTAACTCATTTTTTGCATCTGTCTTTACACAAAGGGAAAAAAAAGACCAACCTATCAAAAATAGTGCCATAAAAAACAAAACAGAAACACAAGTTAAGATAGGCAAGAAAATGGTTAGTGAGCACCTGTCCAGCCTAGATGAGTTCAAATCGCCAGGACCAGATGGATTACACCCCAGAGTTCTCAAGAAACTGGCAGATGTGATATCGGAGCCACTGAACTATATTTTTCAAAGATCCTGGAACACAGGGGAACTACCAGAGGACTGGAAAAGAGCTGATGTAGTTCCCATCCTCAAAAAAGGAAAAAAAAGGGATCCAGGAAATTACAGACCTATCAGCCTGACCTCAATACCTGGGAAGATCCTGGAAAAGATAATCAAACAACGAATCAACGAACACCTAGAGGCAAACAAAGTCATTACTAAAAGCCAACATGGGTTTGTCAAAAATAGATCATGCCAGACAAATCTTATTGCATTCTTTGACCAAGTGACAAAATTAGTGGATCAGAGGAATGCTGTGGACATAATTTACTTTGACTTCAGTAAGGCATTTGATAAAGTAGATCACAACCTACTACTTGACAAGATAGAAAAATGTGGGGTAGACAGAACCACCACCAGATGGATCCATAGCTGGCTGACCGGCCGTACTCAGCGAGTGGTCCTCAATGGAACTGCATCTATATGGAGGGAAGTGTGTAGTGGGGTGCCCCAGGCTCTGTTCTGGGCCCAGTACTCTTCAACATCTTCATCAACGATTTGGATGAAGGGATAGATGGGGAACTCATCAAATTTGCAGATGACACCAAGCTGGCAGGAATAGCCAACACTCCAGAAGACAGGCTTAAGATACAGAAAGATCTGGACAGACTTGAACACTGGGCACTAACTAACAAAATGAAATTCAATGGTGAAAAAAGCAAGGTTCTACATTTAGGCAAGAAAACCAAATGCACAAGTACAGCATAGGTGGCACCATGCTCAATAGTAGTAACTGTGAGAGGGACCTCGGAGTCCTAGTAGACAATCACTTAAATATGAGCCAGCAGTGTGCTGCAGCTGCCAAAAAGGCCAACACAGTGCTAGGCTGCATTAACAGAGGGATAGAATCAAGATCCCGTGAAGTATTAATACCACTCTTCAATGCCTTGGTAAGGCCACACTTGGAATACTGCCTCCAGTTTTGGTCACCACGATGTAAAAAAGATGTTGAGACTCTAGAAAGAGTACAGAGAAGAGCAACAAAGATGATTAGGGGACTGGAGGCTAAAACATATAAGGAACGGTTGCTAGAATTGGTTATGTCTAGTTTAACGAAGAGAAGGACAAGGGGGGACATGATAGCAGTATTCCAATATCTCAGGGGCTGCCATAAAGAAGAGGGAATCAAGCTATTTTCCAAAGCACCTGAAGGCAGGACAAGAAGCAATGGGTGGAAACTAATCAAGGAGAGAAGCAACCTAGAACTACGAGAAACTTCCTGACAGTGAGAACAATTAATCAGTGGAACAACCTGCCTCCAGAAGCAGTAAATGCTCCAACACTGGAAGTTTTTAAGAAGAGACTGGACAGCCACTTTTCCGAAATGGTGTAGGGTTTCCTGCCTGAGCAGGGGGTTGGACTAGATGACCTCCAAGGTCCCTTCCAACTTTACTAATATGAATATGAATATATTTGGGATCCTGCGGTCAGGAGCTTGGACCTGTTATGCACCTTGTGCTCCTGCCCTGTGCCGAAATCACCGAGGATCATCTTTTGTAAGGATTTGGGGGTTCTACCAAAATAAACTTCCAATGAAGTTTTTTGTGCTTTATATAACAAATGTTTTAGATTTCTCTCTCTCCCTCTCTCATCTATTATTTATCTCACCTATTAATCATCTATATCAGACATGTCAAACACAATGCCCGGGGGCCGGATGCGGCCCGCAAAGTGGTTTCATGTGGCCCACGAAGCCACCCTGGAAACAGTGAGGGAGCCCGCTGTCTTGGCCCCAGCCGGCTGGGAGCCAATGTACAATTTTGTGGTGGCCATCTTGGTACTTGCCCCAGTGGACCATGCCTTGGCACTTGCCCCCGTCCCACCCCATTCTGCCAGAGACCCTCAGATCTGTCCCATTCCTGCCCAGACCCCCACAGGCACCCTTGACGCGACTGGTGTAGAATTAAGATACAGTAGGCCACACCCACTCCATGCACACCCACCCAGTAGGCCACACCCACTCTGGCCACACCCCCCAGCCCCCCCCCCCAAGCAACTGCAATGCTGATGCGGCCCTCAGTGAAATTGAGTTTGACACCCAATCTATATTTAATCTATCCAGTAACCTTTTCTGCTGTACCTTGGGGAAAAAATGCCATGGACTTACCTGGCTACAGGAGGGCAGCAGTCCCTGTTTTGCCCTCCTCAGTGCCCTATTAGAAATGAAATTTTAGCTTCTGCAATTATCTTTTGTATTCCCAGCAGCCTCTTCTGTGGCTGCTTTGAGCTTCCCTCAAAGGAAGGAAATGAAAGAATAAAAATAAGCCACTTCAGGGCTTCTTTGCTAAACGTTACAGCACACACTGGCCACAAGAGGGCAGACTTTGCTGCTTTGACTAAACTCAGTTTTATACGTGTTTGCTTAGTATGTATATTCCTTTATCAAAGGTGTACTCTGAGTGCCCCTAGGAGTCAGCAACCTGCGGCTCTGGAGCCGCATATGGCTCTTTGAGCCTTCCCCTGCAGCTCCCAGCCTCCTCTGCCAGTTGCAGACAGAGAGAGAGGCACTTGTGCTTCCCCCCTCCTCTCTCTCTCTCTCTCTCTCTCTCTCTCTCTCTCTCTCTCTCTCTCTCTCTGTGTGTGTGTGTAAAAAAGAGAGTGGACTCACAGTGTTCTCCGACGAGCTAAAAAGCTTACTGGATGGCACTCCTCCTTTTGCTGCGTCTCTGCAGGAAGCAGGAAGGGCAGGAGAGAGCTAGCTAGCCCAGCTATGCTGACTCAGGAATTCTGGGAGTAGAAGTCCATGAGTCATAAAAGATGTTGTCGGTTGTAAATGGGTCCAAGTGGCTCTTCGAGTGTTTTGGGTTACCTACTCCTAGGGCCTAAGAAAAAAGCACTGAGTTGTAGGAATCATAACAAATCACCAGAATTCTTGATCGGTTTAATTTCCTGCTTTTACCAGCTGGTCTTGGGGTGAAGAGAATCAAATCCTGCCACAAGACCTCCCACTTGCTATTGGCACAGCCTTCTCAAAACAACACAACTCCATATTTTGAGCTGGAGCACAGGCTTGAACCAGAGGAGCCGGTCAAATTTCCCCCGAACCCTGAATTAACCACAAAACAACGGCTAAAAGGAGAATAGTTTCTCCTTTCTGTTATGTTTTTCCTTCTAAACAGTAGAAGAAAATACAGTGAGCAATTGCGTTGGGAGATCAACAATAACAACAATAGAGTTGGAAGGTCTTGTAGTCCAGCAGGAAAGCCTATAGTACCACTTCAGACAAATGGTTGTCAAGTCTCTTCTTAAAAACCTGAGGCCCTACTCTTTCCTTGCCCAAAAGAGGGCAAAAAAGTCAGGCTTTCCCAAGATATGAAAGACTATGTTGTTATTTTAGGGGCAAAGTCATCAGAACGCAGCCTTAGGCAGGAATAGCAGCCACACAAGGAAATCAACCTTACCTGCCAACTTCCAGTCACACATGCGCAGTAGTCCTCCACTGTCTTACACACCGACCTCCCCGGGATGGCCAACTTCCTGTCCGTT
>NW_024100379.1:0-22544 GCF_016545835.1 Crotalus tigris
CCTGCGGTCAGGAGCTTGGACCTGTTAGGCACCTTGTGCTCCTGCCCTGTGCCGAAATCACCGAGGATCATCTTTTGTCAGGATTTGGGGGTTCTACCAAAATAAACTTCCAATGAAGTTTTTTGTGCTTTATATAACAAATGTTTTAGATTTCTCTCTCTCCCTCTCTCATCTATTATCTCTCTCACCTATTAATCATCTATATCAGACATGTCAAACACAATGCCCGGGGGCCGGATGCGGCCCGCAAAGTGGTTTCATGTGGCCCACGAAGCCACCCTGGAAACAGTGAGGGAGCCCGCTGTCTTGGCCCCAGCCGGCTGGGAGCCAATGTACAATTTTGTGGTGGCCATCTTGGTACTTGCCCCAGTGGACCATGCCTTGGCACTTGCCCCCGTCCCACCCCCTTCTGCCAGAGACCCTCAGATCTGTCCCATTCCTGCCTAGACCCCCACAGGCACCCTTGACGCGACTGGTGTAGAATTAAGATACAGTAGGCCACACCCACTCCATGCACACCCACCCAGTAGGCCACACCCACTCTGGCCACACACCCCAGCCCCCCCCCCCCAAGCAACTGCAATGCTGATGCGGCCCTCAGTGAAATTGAGTTTGACACCCAATCTATATTTAATCTATCCAGTAACCTTTTCTGCTGTACCTTGGGGAAAAAATGCCATGGACTTACCTGGCTACAGGAGGGCAGCAGTCCCTGTTTTGCCCTCCTCAGTGCCCTATTAGAAATGAAATTTTAGCTTCTGCAATTATCTTTTGTATTCCCAGCAGCCTCTTCTGTGGCTGCTTTGAGCGTCCATCAAAGGAAGGAAATGAAAGAATAAAAATAAGCCACTTCAGGGCTTCTTTGCTAAACGTTACAGCACACACTGGCCACAAGAGGGCAGACTTTGCTGCTTTGACTAAACTCAGTTTTATACGTGTTTGCTTATTATGTATATTCCTTTATCAAAGGTGTACTCTGAGTGCCCCTAGGAGTCAGCAACCTGCGGCTCTGGAGCCGCATATGGCTCTTTGAGCCTTCCCCTGCGGCTCCCAGCCTCCTCTGCAGACAGAGAGAGAGGCACTTGTGCTTCCCCCCTCCTCTCTCTCTCTCTCTCTCTCTCTCTCTCTCTCTCTCTCTCTCTCTCTCTCTCTCTGTGTGTGTGTGTGTGTGTGTGTAAAAAAGAGAGTGGACTCACAGTGTTCTCCGACGAGCTAAAAAGCTTACTGGATGGCACTCCTCCTTTTGCTGCGTCTCTGCAGGAAGCAGGAAGGGCAGGAGAGAGCTAGCTAGCCCAGCTATGCTGACTCAGGAATTCTGGGAGTAGAAGTCCATGAGTCATAAAAGATGTTTTCGGTTGTAAATGGGTCCAAGTGGCTCTTCGAGTGTTTTGGGTTACCTACTCCTAGGACCTAAGAAAAAAGCACTGAGTTGTAGGAATCATAACAAATCACCAGAATTCTTGATCGGTTTAATTTCCTGCTTTTACCAGCTGGTCGTGGGGTGAAGAGAATCAAATCCTGCCACAAGACCTCCCAGTTGCTATTGGCACAGCCTTCTCAAAACAACACAACTCCATATTTTGAGCTGGAGCACAGGCTTGAACCAGAGGAGCCGGTCAAATTTCCCCCGAACCCTGAATTAACCACAAAACAACGGCTAAAAGGAGAATAGTTTCTCCTTTCTGTTATGTTTTTCCTTCTAAACAGTAGAAGAAAATACAGTGAGCAATTGCTTTGGGAGATCAACAATAACAACAATAGAGTGGAAGGTCTTGTAGTCCAGCAGGAAAGCCTATAGTACCACTTCAGACAAATGGTTGTCAAGTCTCTTCTTAAAAACCTGAGGCCCTACTCTTTCCTTGCCCAAAAGAGGGCAAAAAAGTCAGGCTTTCCCAAGATATGAAAGACTATGTTGTTATTTTAGGGGCAAAGTCATCAGAACGCAGCCTTAGGCAGGAATAGCAGCCACACAAGGAAATCAACCTTACCTGCCAACTTCCAGTCACACATGCGCAGTAGTCCTCCACTGTCTTACACACCGACCTCCCCGGGAGGGCCAACTTCCTGTCCGTTTCTGTGGCCGTCCTTCCACTTCCATTCAGAACGACCTTCTCGGCATGGCCGACTTCCTGTCCCTAAGCAGGCGGCTGGATGCCGGTACGAGAGACTAGGAGGCTGGGTCTCTTTGTGCCCTTTCCACTTCAGAGGGAGAAAAACAAGAGGCCAAATTGGGAACATAGAGATACAGTTCATATGTTGGAAACATAAATTTCAGGGATTCTTTCTCAGGCTTAGTTGCCCCATCTGCATTTGTAAAATGGCCCCTGGGCCCCGTTTTACAGCCGGAGAGGGCAAGACAGGTTCAGGGAACAGAACAGTCGGGATTTTGAGGTTATTCTTTTGCATCTGTATTATTAGAAGCCTTGATATTAATAATTATAGAGCAGAGGTTTTCAACCAGTGGTATGTGTACCACTTGTGGTACTTTGCCACATGGCCTGTAGACCGTGATTGCAAGTCAAGTGTAGTAGGGGATGGGAATGAGCCTATCGTGGCTTATTAATATTAATAAGGTTTTAATAATAAAGAATAATCATCATCTTAAAACGCCATTAAAGAGGTTTATTTATTTTTGTGGCTGCAGTATCTGATTTGACAGAGTTTTCTGTCCCTTGGCTATAGGATGGAGGCCATTAAAAAAAGCCTACCATTGACTCCAAGCTAAAGCTATGAGACGGGAAAGTGTGCCCTCTTCTGGTCAAAAACGGGTATTGTGGCCACCAAAAGAAATAAACCTTTTTAATGGCATTTTAAATTCTCTATCTTTATTAACAGTATTAACACCTTATTAATAGGGCCAGGGGAGGCCCGTTTGCTGCAACGCAGGCGCGGAAGAAGAAATCTGCTTCAAAAGCCTTAAATCTAGTTAAGGAGGACTATTATGCCCTATTAATATTAATAAGGTTTTAATAATAAAGAATAACCTTAAAATGCCATTGAAAATTTTTTTTTTAATTTTTATTTTTAACCAACAAAACAGAACAAAGCAAAATATAACACACATACACATACAATATATACTCCTTTTTTTTACAGCAATTACGTACCGGTAATCTAATATTTACATTTCCCCCTTATTCTTCTTTAGAATATTTGTCCTTATAGCCCCATTATTTCTTATTTACATTTTTCTTCCTACATGTTCTACTTCTTACTAAGAATAATTCATATTATTATACATTATTATAGACATATTTTCACTTTTGACCTTTATTTATTCTCCTCTATTGAAAAGTTTTTTAATGGCTCCTCTACCTGCTTCAATCACAGGATGGCACTGTTTTTTGACCCTTAATACCATTCAATAACTTCAATAGATCAATAATAATAATCTTAAAATCATATTAAAAGGATTTATTTCCTTTTGTGACTGCTATTCCTTCTTTAACCGTAAGACTCAATTCTTCCCAGAGGGCTTGACCGCTTTAGTCTCAATAAATAACTTCCCCTCTCCCAGGAAACAGGCGATGGGAGCATAAGGGGGCCTCCTGTGGACTTTCCTCACTGTTTTTAAATATCCCTAGGCTACACCCAACCTAAGCAAAGCAGCTACCAACAGAATAAGAGACGTGGAGTTCCAGCTAGAATTTAACAGAATCTCTCTCTGCAGCAAGAAAATGGATTAAATGGGGTATCTGAAAGACCTGAGCTTTCCTAAGAGAGGAACCCTACCTCCTGCTATTTCCCACCAAAACTGCAATATTTAGAGGAGCGGTGGTAATCGCAACCTCCCACCGTGTTTCCCACTGCCTCTTGCGGTTTTTACTGGGCTCCCAACCTTCCTCCAGTTCCATCCCGCTTTCAGAGTCATTTTAACACTAAGGGCAAAGCAATCAGAGAGGAGAGCAAGAAAAAAAATAAAAGAAAAAAAATGTGAACTTAAAGAAAAAAAAGAATACGAACAACAAACTAAAAAATAATGACAAAGAGCAAAGCAAAAAGAAAGGCAAAAAAAAAAATAAAACCCCAGAAAAAAAAAAAAAAAGAAAAAAAAGAAACGTAAAGAAAAAAAAGAGAAACCAAAGTGAAAAAAACGAAAGGAAAAATAAAACCCCAAATATTTTAAAAGCAAATCCTTATCTCGACTGAAGCTGCAAAAAAGGGGGGTAAAAATCCTCAAGAACAACTTATCTGTTTTCCCCCAGTTCCTTCTTAACAGCCACAGAAAGGGGGGGGGTCACCCATTTGGCAGAGGGAGCGTGACCTCCTTTCTCCACTGCCTTTTCCAAAAAGGCTGAAGCTTTCATCCGGCAGGCGTCCCCACCCTTCCTCCCCACCCTTCCTCCTGGCCGCTACATCAGTCGATGCAGCTGTGACTGGGGGAAGTTAGCAAAATTGCAAGTCTCTGCAAAGACCCGGGTCTCCTGCTTCCCCCAGAGAGACCTGCTTTACCTTTCTCTTACCTCTGGGCGGTGGGTGGGCTGTTTACGGCAACCTTGAGAGGAAAGGAAGAAATCTCCTACCCTTCCTAACCCTGACTTGTTTTGGACGAAGGTCTACAAAGTTAGATGGACGGCGAACAAAATAATAAAAGCCATTCATTAGTTGCGACTTCTCACGTCTCATCCCTTTTATCCATCCTTTAAATGATAAACCTAGAAGGGAACGATAGGTTATACACAGTTTCAAAATAAACTGCATTTATTTTTATATTGATCGTTTCTTAATAAAAATGCACACAATTTCAAATAGAGATTTGATATTGCGCCGAGATTAATACATAGGGATCTCTAAGAAATATAGTTTAGAAATATCAAACCTAAATACAAACCTACATAGGTATGATCTCCTTAAAGAAATAGCAGGGCAGGACAAACAACACTAGTCTTGAATAAAAATACCTGGATTTGCTTGAAGGGGGCGAGCGGGGTGCACTTTTTGGAGGAGCAACCTCTTTAAGATGTAACACAGGGAAGCGCGATACGACTGGTTCTTCTACATCCGGGACTCGGGCGCTGGGAAAACACCATTCAACGGCTGCCTTGCTTGGCAGCCTTCGAGGAGACCCCCGAGACGGGTCGGAACCCCCTTCCCGACCCGGATGCCAAAAGCCTGGAGCGTGTCCCGCCGGCCCCGCCTCTAAAAAGGAGCTAAAAAGAAGCCGCGGCTGAGCTCGCGTAAACCACCCCGAAGTGTGTTGTTAAAACAAGCTAACTTCGTCTCTACGTTCCCAATTTAGCCCCTATAGCTGAAAGGGAAAGAGAGCGCAAAGAGACCAGGTCTCGCAACCTCCGGCGCCGCCGCCGCCGCCACCGGTTCTCGGTCGCATTTTTACAGACACCGGCGGCGAAAGGCCAGGACCGGCCAGGCGGACATCTTAGGGGAGAGGACCAAACGAGTGGCCGGGGAGGAGGCGGGGGAGGGGGAAGGTGGGGATCCACCGCTAACTAGGTAACAGAGAAAGCCGGTATCTTTCTGGAATCAGGAAATGCGGGGATGGCTCGGCTCACCTGAGGCAGTAGCAGGCTTCCTTTTTTCATTCCTGAGGCCTCGCCGGTAGACGTGCGCTCCGTCAACGTAGTGCAGAAAAGAGCACGGGAAAAAGCAGGGAACGGACAGGAAGTTGAGGACGGCCTCGGCGGATGGACAGGAACTCGGCCGTACTGGGAACATCGTGGTCGTCCTCGATGGTCATGCTACGGGACGGAAAAGTGTGCCCTCCTGTGGTCAAAAACGGGTACTGCGGTCACCGAAAAAAATAAAGCTTTTAAATGGGATTTTAAGGCTATTTATTTTCCCCCGTCTTTATTAGTAGCCTCTTATTAATATTAATAGGGCGACGGGAGGCCCTTTTGCCATTTTCAAAGGTTTATTTCTTTTGGTGGCTGCTATCCCCGGCTTGGCCACGGGAGGGCACTGTTTTCCCTCCCTTAGCGATAGCGGCATTGAGGCCGTGGAAAAGGCCTACGCTGGTAAATGCTATGGGACGGGTATTGCGGCCGCCCAGGGAAATAAGCCTTTTGAATGGGGTTTTCAAGGCTTACCTCGTTGATCGGACGTGGAGTCCGCCCTGCCCAGAAGGTCCCCGAAAAAAAGGAAGTGGAAGGACGACTAAGAAGAACGGACCGGAAGTCGGCCATATTGGGAAGGTCGCAATTCAACGACCCTGGAGGACGGCGAATTTGCGCGGACAGGAAGTCGGACATGCTGAGGAGGTCTACCCGAAAGGAAGTAGGGGGAAAGACTAAGAACGAAGGAACGGAAGTCGGACATGATGGAAAGGTTCTTTTACCGCAGCACCTGGGGGAAGGCCGATACCGACGGGCAGGAAGCCCGCCGTCCAGAGAGGGCCTCTCGCAGATTACTCGTGAAGAACCAGCCGGCCGACATGCGCAGAAGGCCGAGGGAAGCGGCCCGTCCCTTTCGGAGGAGCATAGAGTGGCGACCCTTTGGCTGACGCTCTGCGCTTTGGGGCTTAGCTTCTCGGTGTCCCGATCCTGGGCAAGTGGCCTACGACGGCCTCCCTGGTAAGGCTATGGGACGGGAAACACTGCCCTCCTGTGGTCAAAAACGGGTACTGCTGCCGCCCAAAGAAATAAATACTTTTGAATAGCATTTGAAGCTTACTCTTCTCTATTTTTATTCTTAACGCCTTATGATTAACATTAACGTGGCGACGGGGGGGGGGCCCGGTCGGTGCCACACGGGCGCAGAAGAAATCCTGGTTCCAATCTTAAACCGAGTTAAGGCCTATTGTGGCTTATTCATATTAATAAGGTTTTAATAATCAAGAATAATCATCTTAAAGAGGTTTATTTATTTTTCTGGCCACAGTATCTGATTTGACCAGTTTTCCGTGCCTTAGCAGGGCTGGCTCAGGAATTCTGGGAGTTGAAGTCCACCAGTCATCAAAGAGCCAAGGTTGCCTACCCCTGCCTTGGCTATAGGATGGAGGCCATTAAAAAGGCTTAGGATGGACTCCAAGCCAAAGCTATGGGACAGAAAACTGTGCCCTCCTCTAGTCAAAAATGGGTATTGCGGCCACCCAAAGAAATAAACCTTTTTAATGGCATTTTAAAATGACCGTATTCTCTATCTTTATTAACGGTATTAACACCTTAGTAATAGACGAAGGCCTACCAAGTTAGATGGACGGCGAACAAATTAATAACTGCCATTAGTTGCAACTTCTCACGTCTCACCCCTTTTATCCATCCTTTAAATGATAAACCTATAAGGGAACGATAGGTTATATACTTTTTCAAAATAAACTACATTTATTTTTATATTGATCGTTTCGTAATAAAAATACACAATATTTCAAATAGATATTTGATATTGCGCTTATATTAATACATAGGTATCTCTAAGAAATATAGTTTAGAAACACCAAGCCCAAATACAAACCTACATACGTACGATCTCCTTAAAGAAAAAGAAGGGCAGGACAAACAAAACTATTCTTGAATAAAAACATCTGGGTTTGCTTGAAGGGGGCGAGCGGGGTGCACTTTTAGGAGCAACCTCTTAAGGTGTAACACAGGGAAGCGCGATACGACTGGATCATGGAAAAAGCTAGGGAGTTCCAGAAAAACATCTACTTCTGCTTCATTGACTATGCTAAAGCTTTTCATTGTGTGGATTGTGGCAAGTTCTTAAAGAGATGGGAATACCAGACCATCTTATTTGTCTCTTGAGAAACCTATATGCGGGTGAAGAAGCAACAGTGAGAACTGGACACGGAACCACTGATGGGTTCAAAATTGGAAAAGGAGTCCGGCAAGGCTGTATACTGTCGCCCTGCCTATTTAACTTATATGCAGAGCACATCGTGAGAAAGGCAGGGCTAGATGAAACACAAGTTGGAATTAAGATTGCCGGGAGAAATATCAACAACCTAAGATATGCAGATGATACCACTCTAAGGGCAGAAAGTGAAGAGGCACTAAGGAGCCTCTTGATGCGGGTGAAGAAGGAGAGTGCAAACGTTGGCTTGAAACTCAACATTAAGAAAACCAAAATCATGGCATCCGGACCACTCAATTCCTGGCAAATAGATGGGGAAGAAATGGAGGTGGTGACAGATTTTATTTTTCTAGGCTCCAAGATCACCTCAGATGGGGACTGCAGCCAAGAAATTAAAAGACGCTTGCTACTGGGAAGGAAAGCTATGGCAAATCTAGACAGCGTACTAAAAAGCAGAGACATCACCCTGCCAACAAAAGTGCGTATAGTCCAGGCCATGGTCTGCCCAGTTGCAATGTATGGCCGTGAAAGTTGGACCATAAGAAAGGCTGAGCGCCAAAGAATGGAGGCCTTCGAACTATGGTGTTGGAGAAGACTCTTGCGAGTCCCTTGGACTGCAAGGCGTTCAAACCGGTCAGTCCTAGAAGAGATCAACCCCGACTGCTCTTTAGAAGGCCAGATCCTGAAGTTGAAACTCAAATACTTTGGCCACCTAATGAGAAGGAAGGACTCACTGGAGAAGGGCCTAATGCTGGGAAAGATTGAGGCAATAGAAGAAGGGGACAACAGAGAAGGAGATGGCTGGATGGAGTCACTGAAGCAGTAGGTGTGAACTTAAATGGACTCCAGAAGATGGTAGAGGACAGGAGGAACATTGTCCACGCGGTCGCTATGGGTCAGACACGACTTCGCAATTAACAACAACAACAAAAGAAATAAACCTTTTTAATGGCATTTTAAAATGATGGTATTCTCTATCTTTATTAACGGTATTAACACCTTATTAATAGGGCCCATTGGAGGAAAATTCCACGTAGGGTCTCCTGCTTCAGCAGGCGGCTGGACTAGAAGACCTCCGAGGTCCCTTCCAGCTGCATTCTGACAGAATTTTCCTCCAATGGGATTTTCCCATGTATTTTACCAGGAAACATAGATAAGGCAGCCTAGAAAAGTCAGTGCCCTCCTAACCATACCCAAGCACTCAGAGTTTGTTGGCGATGTCCATTTTGCTCTAAGAGTTCACGGTGACGTAACCCTAACCCTAAGTGGAATTTTCCTCCAATGAGATTTTCCCATGTATTTTACCAGGAAACATACATAGGGCACCCTAGAAAGGTGAGTGACTCTCCTAAACATACCAAAGCACTCCTAGTTTGTTGGCGATGCCATTTTGACCCTAGGAGTTCACGGTGACGTAACCTAACCATAAGTGGAAATTCTCCTGCAATGGGATTTCCCATGTTTATTTTTCAGGAAATAGATAGTAGGGCAGCCTAGAAAAATCAGTGCCCTGCTAACCATACCCAAGCACTCAAAATTTGTTGGTGGTGTCCATTTTGCTCTATGAGTATATGGTGTCCTAAACCTAACCTAAGTGGAATTTTCCTCCAATGGGATTTTCCCATGTATTTTACAAGGAAACATACATAGGGTAGCCTAGAAAAGTCAGTGCACTCCTAACCATACCCAAGCACTCCGAGTTTGTTGGCGATGTCCATTTTGCTCTAGGAGTTCACGATGATGTAACCCTAACCCTAACTGGAATTTTCCTGCAATGGGATTTTCCCATGTATGTTACCAGGAAAAATAGATAGGGCAGCCTAGAAAAGTCAGGCCTCCTAACATACCAAGGCCACTCCGAGTTGTTGGCGATGTCCATTTTGCTCTAGGAGTTCACGGTGACGTAACCCTAACATAACTGGAATTTTCCTCAGGATTTTCCCATGTATTTTACCAGGAAACATAGAAAGGGCAGCCTATAAAAGTCAGTGCCCTCCTAACCCTACCCAAGCACTCTGAGTTGTTGGCGATGTCCATTTTGCTCTAGGAGTTCATGGTGATGTAACCCTAACCCTAAGTGGAATTTTTCTCCAATGTGATTTTCCCATGTATTTTCCCAGGAAACATAGATAGGGGAGGCTAGAAAATTCAATGTCCTCCTAACCATAACCAAGCACTCCAAGTTGGTTGGTAGCGATGGCAAAATTTTGCTATAGGAGTCACGGTGACGTAACCATAACACTAAGTGGAATTTCCTGCAATGGGATTTTCCATGCATTTTTACCAGGAATACAAGATAAGGCCAGATAGAAAGTCAGTGCCTCCTAACATACCAAGCCACTCTGCGTTTGTTGCAATTTGTTTTGTATCTTCTGCCATCAACTGTCAATAAAACGCTAACGCTGTAATCTACAAACACGTTATCGCAATGAAATCGCTCTTAAATTACACTAGAGGATGCTAGAAATCAAAAAAGCTCAGCCAAAAAAGATGCGTTTTACTTGTCCCTAAATGCCGAAACGAGGGGCCCGTGAGCATCACCCAAAAGATTCTGTCGTCCGGGACTGCAGGAAACTGTGCCAGAAAAAGGCCAATTTCGGTAGTACTGCCAAGCTCTGCTAGTGGGAAGGCCCTTGGAGAGGTCCCTCCCGCTATTTCCCACCAAAACTGCAATATTGAGAGGAGCGGTGGCGATCGCAACCTCCCACACTGTTTCCCGCTTCCTCTTGGGGTTTTTACTGGGCTCCCAACCTTACTCCATTTCCATCCCTGTCTCTTTAAAAGGAAAAACCTTAACCTCACTGAAAGTGGCAAAAAAAGGGGGGTGGGACTCCTCAAGGACAACTTACCTGTTTTCTCCCAGTTCCTTCTTAACAGCCACAGCAAGGGGTGGGGGGTCACCCATCCGGCGGAGGCTCTAGGCTGGAAATCCAGTGACCTCCTTTCTCCACTGCCTTTTCCAAAAAGGCTGAAGGTTTCATCCGGCAGGCGTCCCCACCCTTCCTCCTGGCCGCTACATCAGTCGATGCAGCCGTGACGGGGGGAAGTTAGCAAAATTGCAAGCCGGACTCTGCAAAGACCCAGGTCTCCTTCTGCCCCCAGAGAGACCTGCTTTTCCTTTTTCTTACCTCTGGGCGGTGGGTGGGCTGTTTACGGCAACCTGGAGAGGAAAGGAAGGAATCTCCTATCCGTCCTAACCCTGACTTGTTTTGGAGGAAGGTCTACAAAGTTAGATGGACGGCGAACAAAATAATAAAAGCCATTAGTTGCAACTTCTCACGTCTCATCCCTTTTATCCATCCTTTAAATGATAAACCTAGAAGGGACCGATAGGTTATACAGTTTCAAAATAAACTGCATTTATTTTTATATTGATCGTTTCTTAATAAAAATGCACACAATTTCAAATAGAGATTTGATATTGCGCCTAGATTATACCAGGGATCTTAAGAAATATAGATTTAGAAATAGCAAACTAAATACAAACACTACATAGGTACGAAATCCTTAAGAAATAGCAGGGGCAGGCCAAAGAACAACTATTCTTGAAATAAAAACCCGGGATTTGCTGAAGGGGCGGAGCGGGGTGCACTTTTAGGAAGCAACCTCTTAAGGTGTAACACAGGGAAAGCGCGATACGACTGGTCTTCTACATCCGGGACTCGGGCGCTGGAAAACTCCATCAACGGATGCCTTGCTTGGCAGCCTCGAGGAGACCCCCGGACGGGTCGGAACCCCCTTCCCGACCCGGACGCCAAAAGCCTGGAGCGTGTCCCGCCGGCCCCGCCTCTAAAAAGGAGCTAAAAAGAAGCCGCGGCTGAGCTCGCGTAAACCACCCCGAAGTGTGTTGTGAAAACAAGCTAACTTCGTCTCTACGTTCCCAATTTAGCCCCTATAGCTGAAAGGGAAAGAGCGCAAAGAGAACAGGTCTTACAATCTCCGCCGCCGCCACCGGTTCTCGGTCGCCTTCTTACAGACGGGGGCGGCGAAAGGCCAGGAACGGCCAGGCGGACATCTTAGGGGAGAGGACCAAACGAGTGGCCGGGGAGGAGGCGGGGGAGGGGGAAGGTGGGGATGCCCCGCTAACTACGTAACAGAGAAAGCCGGTATGTTTCTGGAATCAGGAAATGCGGGGATGGCTCGGCTCACCTGAGGCAGTAGCAGGCTTCCTTTTTTCCTTCCTGAGGCCTCGCCGGTAGACGTGCGCTCCGTCAACGTAGTGCAGAAAAGAGCACGGGAAAAAGCAGGGAACGGACAGGAAGTTGGGGACGGCCTCGGCGGATGGACAGGAACTCGGCCGTACTAGGAACGTCGTCGTCGTCGTCGGTGGTCATGCTACGGGACGGAAAACTGTGCCCTCCTGTGGTCAAAATCGGGTACTGCGGTCGCCGAAAAAAATAAAGCTTTTAAATGGGATTTTAAGGCTATTTATTTTCCCCCGTCTTTATTAGTAGCCTCTTATTAATATTAATAGGGCGACGGGAGGACCTTTTGCCATTTTCAAAGGTTTATTTCTTTTGGTGGCTGCTATACCCGGCTTGGCCACGGGAGGGCACTGTTTTCCCTCCCTTAGCGATAGCGGCATTGAGGCCGTGGAAAAGGCCTAGGGTGGCCTCGATGGTAAATGCTATGGGACGGGTATTGCGGCCGCCAAGGGAAATAAGCCTTTTGAATGGGGTTTTCAAGGCTTGCCTCGTTGATCGGACGTGGAGTCCGCCCTGCCCAGAAGGTCCCCGAAAAAAAGGAAGTGGAAGGACGATTAAGAAGGACGGACCGGAAGTCGGCCATATTGGGAAGGTCGCAATTCAAAGACCACGGAGGACGGCGAATTTGCGCGGACAGGAAGTCGGACATACTGAGGAGGTCTACCCGAAAGGAAGTAGGGGGAAAGATTAAGAACGAAGGGACGGAAGTCGGACATGATGGAAAGGTCCTTTTACCGCAGCACCTGGGGGACGGCCGATACCGACGGGCAGGAAGCCCGCCGTCCAGAGAGGACCTCTCGCAGATTACTCGTCAAGAACCAGCCGGCCGACACGCGCAGAAGGCCGAGGGAAGCGGCCCGTCCCTTTCGGAGGAGCAGAGAGTGGCGACCCTTTGGCTGACGCTCTGCGCTTTGGGGCTTAGCTTCTCGGTGTCCCGATCCTGGGCAAGTGGCCTACGACGGCCTCCCTGGTAAGGCTATGGGACGGGAAACACTGCCCTCCTGTGGTCAAAAACGGGTACTGCTGCCGCCCAAAGAAATAAATACTTTTGAATAGCATTTGAAGCTTACTCTTCTCTATTTTTATTCTTAACGCCTTATGATTAATATTAACGTGGCGACGGGGGGGCCCGGTCGGTGCGACACGGGCGCAGAAGAAATCCTGGTTCCAATCTTAAACCGAGTTAAGGCCTATCGTGGCTTATTCATATTAATAAGTTTTAATAATCAAGAATAATCATCTTAAAGAGGTTTATTTATTTTTCTGGCCGCAGTATCTGATTTGACCAGTTTTCCGTCCCTTAGCAGGGCTGGCTCAGGAATTCTGGGAGTTGAAGTCCACCAGTCATCAAAGAGCCAAGGTTGCCTTAACCCTGCCTTAGCTATAGGATGGAGGCCATTAAAAAGGCCTAGGATGGACTCCCAGCCAAAGCTATGGGACAGAAAACTGTGCCCTCCTGGGGTCAAAAATGGGTGTTGCGGCCACCCAAAGAAATAAACCTTTTTAATGGCATTTTAAATGACAGTATTCTCTACTTTATTAACGGTTTAACACCTTAGACTAATAGACGAGGCCCTACCCAAGTAGTATGGACGGCGAAAAAATAATAAATGCCATGAAGTGCACTTCTTCACGCTCTCACCCTTTTATCCATCCTTTTTAAATGATAACCTATAAGGAACGATAGGTTATATACTTTTCAAAATAAAGACATTTATTTTTTATTGGATGTTTCGTAAAAATACACAATATTTCAAATAGATATTTGATATTGGCTTATATTAATACATAGGTATCTCTAAAGAATATAGTTTAGAAACAACAAGCCAAATACAACCTAACATACGTGACGATTCCTTAAAGAAAAAGAAGGGCAGGACAAACAAAAAACTATCTTGATAAAAACATATGGGTTGCTTGAATGGGGGCGAGCGGGGTGCACTTTGTAGGTAGCAACCTTTAAGGGTGTAACACAGGGAAGCGCGATACGACTGGATCATGGAGAAAGCTAGGGAGTTCCAGAAAAACATCTACTTCTGCTTCATTGACTATGCTACAGCCTTTCATTGTGTGGATTGTGGCAAGTTCTTAAAGAGATGGGAATACCAGACCATCTTATTTGTCTCTTGAGAAACCTATATGCGGGTGAAGAAGCAACAGTGAGAACTGGACACGGAACCACTGATGGGTTCAAATTGGAAAAGGAGTCCGGCAAGGCTGTATACTGTCGCCCTGCCTATTTAACTTATATGCAGAGCACATCGTGAGAAAGGCAGGGCTAGATGAAACAAAAGTTGGAATTAAGATTGCCGGGAGAAATATCAACAACCTAAGATATGCAGATGATAACACTCTAAGGGCAGAAAGTGAAGAGGAACTAAGGAGCCTCTTGATGCGGGTGAAGAAGGAGAGTGCAAACGTTGGCTTGAAACTCAACATTAAGACAACCAAAATCATGGCATCCGGCCCACTCAATTCCTGGCAAATAGATGGGGAAGAAATGGAGGTGGTGACAGATTTTATTTTTCTGGGCTCAAGAATAACTCAGATGCGGGACTGCAGCCAAGAAATTAAAAGACGCGTGCTCCTGGGAAGGAGAGCTATGGCAAATCTAGACAGTGTACTAAAAAGCAGAGACGTCACCCTGCCAAGAAAAGTGCGTATAGTCCAGGCCATGGTCTGCCCAGTTGCAATGTATGGCCGTGAAAGTTGGACCATAAGAACGGCTGAGCGCCAAAGAATGGAGGCCTTCGAACTATGGTGTTGGAGAAGACTCTTGCGAGTCCCTTGGACTGCAAGGCGTTCAAACCGGTCAGTCCTAGAAGAGATCAACCCCGACTGCTCTTTAGAAGGCCAGATCCTAAAGTTGAAACTCAAATACTTTGGCCACTAATGAGAAGGAAGGACTCACTGGAGAAGGGCCTAATGCTGGGAAAGATGGAGGGCAATAGAAGAAGGGGACGACAGAGAATGAGGGGGCTGGATGGAAGTCACTGAAGCAGTAGTGTGAACTTAAATGGACTCCAAGAAGATGGTATGAGGACAGGGTAGGAACATTGTCACGCGGTCGCTATGGGGTCAGACACGACTTCGCAATTAACAACAACACAAAAGAAATAAACTTTTAATTGGCCATTTAAAATGATGGTATTCTCTATTCTTATTAACGGTAATTAACACCTTATTAATAGGGCCCATTGGAGGAAAATTCCACTTAGGGTTTCCTGCTTCAGCAGGCGGCTGGACTAGAAGACCTCCGAGGTCCCTTCCAGCTGTAGTCTGACAGAATTTTCCTCCAATGGGATTTTCCCATGTATTTCACTAGGAAACATACATAGGGCAGCCTAGAAAGGTCAGTGCACTCCTAACCATACCCAAGCACTCCGAGTTTGTTGGCGATGTCAATTTTGCTATAGGAGTTCATGGAGACGTAACCCTAACCCTAACTGGAATTTTCCTGCAATGGGATTCCATGATCTACCAGGAAAAACTAGTAGGGCAGCCTAGAATGGTCAGTGCTCTCCAACCATACAAAGCACTCCTAGTTTGTTGGCGATGTCCATTTTGCTCTAGGAGTTCACGGTGACGTAACCCTAACCCTAAGTGGAATTTTCCTCCAATAAGATTTTCCCATGTATTTTACCAGGAAACATACATAGGGCAGCCTAGAAAAGTCAGTGCCCTCCTAACCATACCCAAGCACTCCGAGTTTGTTGGCAATGTCCATTTTGCTCTAGGAGTTCACGATGAACCCTAAGTGGAATTTTCCTCCAATGGGATTTTCCCATGTATTGTACCAGGAAACATCGATAAGGCAGCCTAGAAAGTCAGTGCCCTCCTAACAATACCCAAGCACTCCGAGTTTGTTGGCGATGTCCATTTTGCTCTAGGAGTTCACGGTGACGTAACCCTAACCCTAACTGGAATTTTCCTGCAACGGGATTTTCCCATGTATTTTACCAGGAAAAATAGATAGGGCAGCCTAGAAAGGTCAGTGCTCTCCTAACCATACCCAAGCACTCCTAGTTTGTTGGCGATGTCCATTTTGCTCTAGGAGTTCACGGTGATGTAACCCTAACCCTAAGTGGAATTTTCCTCCAATGAGATTTTCCCATGTATTTTACCAGGAAACATAGATAAGGCAGCCTAGAAAAGTCAGTGCACTCCTAACCATACCCAAGCACTCCGAGTTTGTTGGCGATGGCAATTTTGCTCTAGGAGTTCACCGTGACATAACCCTAACCCTAAGTGGAATTTTCCTGCAATGGGATTTTCCCATGTATTTTACCAGGAAACATAGATAAGGCAGCCTAGAAAGTCAGTGCCCTCCTAACAATACCCAAGCACTCTGAGTTTGTTGGCAATTTTTGTTTCTTCTGCCATCAAAGTGCTTCATAAAACGCTAACGCTGTAATCTACAAACCACGTTAACGCAATTGAAATCGCTCTTAAAATTACACTAGAGGATTGCTCAGAAATCAAAAGCTCAGCCAAAAAGATGCGTTCTTACCTTGTCCCTAAATGCCCGGAAAGCGGGGCCCGTGAGCATCACCCAAAGATTCTGTCGCACGGCCTGCCAGGTGTGCCAGAAAAGGCCCTTTCCGGTAGACTGCCAAGCTCTGCTAGTGGGAAGGCCCTTGGAGAGGTCCCTCCCGCTATTTCCCACCAAAACTGCAATATTGAGAGGAGCGGTGGCGATCGCAACCTCCCACCCTGTTTCCCGCTTCCTCTTGGGGTTTTTACTGGGCTCCCAACCTTACTCCATTTCCATCCCTGTCTCTTTAAAAGGAAAAACCTTAACCTCACTGAAAGTGGCAAAAAAAGGGGGGGGGAATCCTCAAGGACAACTTACCTGTTTTCTCCCAGTTCCTTCTTAACAGCCACAGCAAGGGGTGGGGGGTCACCCATCCGGCGGAGGCTCTAGGCTGGAAATCCAGTGACCTCCTTTCTCCACTGCCTTTTCCAAAAAGGCTGAAGGTTTCATCCGGCAGGCGTCCCCACCCTTCCTCCTGGCCGCTACATCAGTCGATGCAGTTGTGACTGGGGGAAGTTAGCAAAATTGCAAGCCGAACTCTGCAAAGACCCAGGTCTCCTGCTGCCCCCAGAGAGACCTGCTTTTCCTTTTTCTTACCTCTGGGCGGTGGGTGGGCTGTTTACGGCAACCTGGAGAGGAAAGGAAGGAATCTCCTATCCGTCCTAACCCTGACTTGTTTTGGAGGAAGGTCTACAAAGTTAGATGGACGGCGAACAAAATAATAAAAGCCATTAGTTGCAACTTCTCACGTCTCATCCCTTTTATCCATCCTTTAAATGATAAACCTAGAAGGGAACGATAGGTTATACAGTTTCAAAATAAACTGCATTTATTTTTATATTGATCGTTTCTTAATAAAAATGCACACAATTTCAAATAGAGATTTGATATTGCGCCTAGATTAATACATAGGGATCTCTAAGAAATATAGTTTAGAAATATCAAACCTAAATACAAACCTACATAGGTACGATCTCCTTAAAGAAATAGCAGGGCAGGCCAAAGAAAACTATTCTTGAATAAAAACACCTGGATTTGCTTGAAGGGGGCGAGCGGGGTGCACTTTTAGGAGCAACCTCTTAAGGTGTAACACAGGGAAGCGCGATACGACTGGTTCTTCTACATCCGGGACTCGGGCGCTGGGAAAACTCCATTCAACGGCTGCCTTGCTTGGCAGCCTTCGAGGAGACCCCCGAGACGGGTCGGAACCCCCTTCCCGACCGGACGCCAAAAGCCTGGAGCGTGTCCCGCCGGCCCCGCCTCTAAAAAGGAGCTAAAAAGAAGCCGCGGCTGAGCTCGCGTAAACGACCCCGAAGTGTGTTGTTAAAACAAGCTAACTTCGTCTCTACGTTCCCAATTTAGCCCCTATAGCTGACAGGGAAAGAGCGCAAAGAGAACAGGTCTTACAATCTCCGCCGCCGCCACCGGTTCTCGGTCGCCTTCTTACAGACGGGGGCGGCCAAAGGCCAGGAACGGCCAGGCGGACATCTTAGGGGAGAGGACCAAACGAGTGGCCGGGGAGGAGGCGGGGGACGGGGAAGGTGGGGATCCCCCGCTAACCAGGTAACAGAGAAAGCCGGTATCTTTCTGGAATCAGGAAATGCGGGGATGGCTCGGCTCACCTGAGGCAGTAGCAGGCTTCCTTTTTTCCTTCCTGAGGCCTCGCCGGTAGACGTGCGCTCCGTCAACGTAGTGCAGAAAAGAGCACGGGAAAAAGCAGGGAACGGACAGGAAGTTGGGGACGGCCTCGGCGGATGGACAGGAACTCGGCCGTACTGGGAACGTCGTCGTCGTCGGTGGTCATGCTACGGGACGGAAAACTCTGCCCTCCTGTGGTCAAAAACGGGTACTGCGGTCGCCGAAAAAAATAAAGCTTTTAAATGGGATTTTAAGGCTATTTATTTTCCCCCGTCTTTATTAGTAGCCTCTTATTAATATTAATAGGGCGACGGGAGGCCCTTTTGCCATTTTCAAAGGTTTATTTCTTTTGGTGGCTGCTATACCCGGCTTGGCCACGGGAGGGCACTGTTTTCCCTCCCTTAGCGATAGCGGCATTGAGGCCGTGGAAAAGGCCTACGGTGGCCTCGATGGTAAATGCTATGGGACGGGTATTGCGGCCGCCAAGGGAAATAAGCCTTTTGAATGGGGTTTTCAAGGCTTGCCTCGTTGATCGGACGTGGAGTCCGCCCTGCCCAGAAGGTCCCCGAAAAAAAGGAAGTGGAAGGACGATTAAGAAGAACGGACCGGAAGTCGGCCATATTGGGAAGGTCGCAATTCAAAGACCCCGGAGGACGGCGAATTTGCGCGGACAGGAAGTCGGACATACTGAGGAGGTCTACCCGAAAGGAAGTAGGGGGAAAGATTAAGAACGAAGGGACGGAAGTCGGACATGATGGAAAGGTCCTTTTACCGCAGCACCTGGGGGACGGCCGATACCGACGGGCAGGAAGCCCGCCGTCCAGAGAGGACCTCTCGCAGATTACTCGTCAAGAACCAGCCGGCCGACACGCGCAGAAGGCCGAGGGAAGCGGCCCGTCCCTTTCGGAGGAGCATAGAGTGGCGACCCTTTGGCTGACGCTCTGCGCTTTGGGGCTTAGCTTCTCGGTGTCCCGATCCTGGGCAAGTGGCCTACGACGGCCTCCCTGGTAACGCTATGGGACGGGAAACACTGCCCTCCTGTGGTCAAAAACGGGTACTGCTGCCGCCCAAAGAAATAAATACTTTTGAATAGCATTTGAAGCTTACTCTTCTCTATTTTTATTCTTAACGCCTTATGATTAATATTAACGTGGCGACGGGGGGGCCCGGTCGGTGCCACACGGGCGCAGAAGAAATCCTGGTTCCAATCTTAAACCGAGTTAAGGCCTATTGTGGCTTATTCATATTAATAAGGTTTTAATAATCAAGAATAATCATCTTAAAGAGGTTTATTTATTTTTCTGGCCGCAGTATCTGATTTGACCAGTTTTCCGTCCCTTAGCAGGGCTGGCTCAGGAATTCTGGGAGTTGAAGTCCACCAGTCATCAAAGAGCCAAGGTTGCCTTACCCCTGCCTTAGCTATAGGATGGAGGCCATTAAAAAGGCCTAGGATGGACTCCAAGCCAAAGCTATGGGACAGAAAACTGTGCCCTCCTGGGGTCAAAAATGGGTGTTGCGGCCACCCAAAGAAATAAACCTTTTTAATGGCATTTTAAAATGACCGTATTCTCTATCTTTATTAACGGTATTAACACCTTAGTAATAGACGAAGGCCTACCAAGTTAGATGGACGGCGAACAAATTAATAAATGCCATTAGTTGCAACTTCTCACGTCTCACCCCTTTTATCCATCCTTTAAATGATAAACCTATAAGGGAACGATAGGTTATATACTTTTTCAAAATAAACTACATTTATTTTTATATTGATCGTTTCGTAATAAAAATACACAATATTTCAAATAGATATTTGATATTGCGCTTATATTAATACATAGGTATCTCTAAAGAAATATAGTTTAGAAACACCAAGCCCAAATACAAACCTACATACGTACGATCTCCTTAAAGAAAAAGAAGGGCAGGACAAACAAAACTATTCTTGAATAAAAACATCTGGGTTTGCTTGAAGGGGGCGAGCGGGGTGCACTTTTAGGAGCAACCTCTTAAGGTGTAACACAGGGAAGCGCGATACGACTGGATCATGGAGAAAGCTAGGGAGTTCCAGAAAAACATCTACTTCTGCTTCATTGACTATGCTGAAGCCTTTCATTGTGTGGATTGTGGCAAGTTCTTAAAGAGATGGGAATACCAGACCACCTTATTTGTCTCTTGAGAAACCTATATGCGGGTGAAGAAGCAACAGTGAGAACTGGACACGGAACCACTGATGGGTTCAAAATTGGAAAAGGAGTCCGGCAAGGCTGTATACTGTCGCCCTGCCTATTTAACTTATATGCAGAGCACATCGTGAGAAAGGCAGGGCTAGATGAAACAAAAGTTGGAATTAAGATTGCCGGGAGAAATATCAACAACCTAAGATATGCAGATGATACACTCTAAGGGCAGAAAGTGAAGAGGAACTAAGGAGCCTCTTGATGCGGGTGAAGAAGGAGAGTGCAAACGTTGGCTTGAAACTCATCATTAAGAAAACCAAAATCATGGCATCCGGCCCACTCAATTCCTGGCAAATAGATGGGGAAGAAATGGAGGTGGTGACAGATTTTATTTTTCTGGGCTCCAAGATCACCTCAGATGGGGACTGCAGCCAAGAAATTAAAAGACGCTTGCTCCTGGGGAGGAAAGCTATGGCAAATCTAGACAGCATACTAAAAAGCAGAGACATCACCCTGCCAACAAAAGTGCGTATAGTCCAGGCCATGGTTTTCCCAGTTGCAATGTATGGCTGTGAAAGTTGGACCATAAGAAAGGCTGAGCGCAAAAGAATTGAGGCCTTTGAACTATGGTGCTGGAGAAGACTCCTGCGAGTCCCTTGGACTGCAAGGCGTTCAAACCGGTCAGTCCTAGAAGAGATCAACCCCGACTGCTCTTTAGAAGGCCAGATCCTGAAGTTGAAACTCAAATACTTTGGACATCTAATGAGAAGGAAGGACTCACTGGAGAAGCGCCTACTGCTGGGAAAGATTGAGGGCAATAGAAGAAGGGGACGACAGAGAATGAGGTGGTTGGATGGAGTCACTGAAGCAGTAGGTGTGAACTTAAATGGACTCCAGAAGATGGTAGAGGACAGGAGGAACATTGTCCACGCGGTCGCTATCGGTCAGACACGACTTCGCAATTAACAACAACAACAAAAGAAATAAACCTTTTTAATGGCATTTTAAAATGACGGTATTCTCTATCTTTATTAACGGTATTAACACCTTATTAATAGGGCCCATTGGAGGAAAATTCCACGTAGGGTCTCCTGCTTCAGCAGGCGGCTGGACTAGAAGACCTCCGAGGTCCCTTCCAGCTGTATTCTGACAGAATTTTCCTCCAATGGGATTTTCCCATGTATTTTACCAGGAAACATACATAGGGCAGCCTAGAAAAGTCAGTGCCCTCCTAACCATACCCAAGCACTCCGAGTTTGTTGGGCGATGTCCATTTTGCTCTAGGAGTTCACGATGATGTAACCCTAACTAACTTACTTTTCTGCAATGGGATTTTCCCATGTTATTTTACCAGGAAAAATAGATAGGCAGCCTAAAAGGTCAGTGCTCTCCAACCTACCCAAAGCACTCCTAGTTTGTTGGCGATGTCCATTTGCTCTAGGAGTTCCAGTGTGATGTAACCCTAACCTAAGTGGAATTTTCCCTCCAAGGGATTTTCCCATGTATTTTACCAGGAAACATAGATAGGGCAACCTAGAAAAGTCAGTGCCCTCCTAACCATACCCAAGCACTCCGAGTTGGTTGGCGATGTCCATTTTGCTCTAGGATTTCATGGTGACGTAACCCTAACCCTAAGTGGAATTTTCCTCCAATGGGATTTTCCCATGTATTTTACCAGGAAACATACATAGGGCAGCCTAGAAAGGTCATTGCTCTCCTAACCATACCCAAGCACTCCGAGTTTGTTGGCGATGTCCATTTTCCTCTAGGAGTTCATGGAGACGTAACCCTAACCCTAACTGGAATTTTCCTCCAATGGGATTTTCCCATGTATTTTACCAGGAAACATAGATAGGGCAGCCTAGAAAAGTCAGTGCCCTCCTAACCATACCCAAGCATTCCTAGTTTGTTGGCGATGTCTATTTGCTCTAGGAGTTTTCACGGTGACCGTAACCCTACCCTAAGTGGATTTTCCTGCAATGGGATTTTCCCATGTATTTTTCCAGAAACATGATAGGGCAGCCTAGAAAAGTCAGTACCCTCCTAACCATACCCAAGCAATCCGAGTTTGTTGGCGATGTTCATTTTGCTCTACGAGTTCATGGTAACCTATCCCTAACCCTAAGTGGAATTTTCCTCCAATGGGATTTTCCCATGTATTTTACCAGGAACATAGATAGGGCAGGCTAGAAAAGTCAGTGCCCTCCTAACCATACCCAAGCACTCTGAACTGGTTGGCGATGT
>NW_024100380.1:0-7298 GCF_016545835.1 Crotalus tigris
ATGAAAACTGAAAATGTGAAACTGACCTCAAATTCAAATGTATGCATATACTCAGGGTCCCCACACGTTGGGGAACCCGAAAAAACATGTGTTTTCCGTATCTGACCTTTCCTTCAAAAGGTAGCCCTGGGCCAATATCACAATTGTGGCAAATAAGCCAATTAAGCATGAAAACTCAAAATGTGAAACTGACCTCAAATTCGAAATGTATGCATATACTCAGGTTCCCAAAAGAATGGGGAACCCGAAAAAACGTGTTTTCTGTATCCTTTCCTTCAAAAGGTAAGCCTGGGCCAATATCACAATTGTTGGCAAATGGCCAATTAAGTATGAAAACTCAAAATGTGAAACTGACCTCAAATTCGAAATGTATGCATATACTCAGGTTCCCCACAGGTTGGGGAACCCAAAAAAACAGGTGTTTTCCGTATCTGACCTTTCCTTCAAAAGGTAGACCTGGGCCAATATCACAATTGTTGGCAAATAAGCCAATTAAGCATGAAAACTCAAAATGTGAAATTGACCTCAAATTCGAAATGTATGCATATACTCAGGTGCCCCACAGGTTGGGGAACCCGAAAAAAAATGTGTTTTCCGTATCCGACCTTTCCTTCAAAAGCTAGGCCTGGGCCTATATCGCATTTGTTGGCACATGGCCAATTAAGCATGAAAACTCAAAATGTGAAACTGACCTCAAATTCGAAATGTATGTATACACTCAGGTTCCCCACAGGTTGGGTAACCCGAAAAAACATGTGTTTTCCATGTATCCACCTTTCGCTTCAAGCTAGGCTGGGCCTATATCGCTTTGGTTTGCAAATGACCATTAGCATGAAAACTCAAAACGTGAAACTGACCTCAACTTCGAAATGTATGCATATACTCAGGTTCCCCACAGGTTGGGGAACCCGAAAAAAAATGAGTTTTCCGTATCCGACCTTTCCTTCAAAAGCTAGGCCTGGGCCTATATCGCATTTGTTGGCAAATGGCCAATTAAGCATGAAAACTCAAAATGTGAAACTGACCTCAAATTCGAAATGTATGCATACAGTCAGGTTCCCCACAGGTTGGGGAACCCGAAAAAACATGTGTTTTATGTATCCCACCTTTCCTTCAAAAGGTAAGCCTGGGCCAATCTCACAATTGTTGGCAAATGGCCAATTAAGCATGAAAACTCAAAATGTGAAACTGACCTCAATTAGAAATGCATGCATATTACTCAGTTCCCCACAGGTGGGGTCCCGAAAAACATGTGTTTCCGTATACTGACCTTTCCTTCAAAAGTAGGCCTGGGCCAATATCCAATTGTTGGCAACATAAGCCAATTAAGCATGAAACTCAAAATGTGAAACTGACCTCAAATTAGAAATGTATGCATATACTCAGGTTCCCCACATGTTGGGGAACCCGAAAAAACATGTGTTTTCCGTATCCGACCTTTCCTTCAAAAGCTAGGCCTGGGCCTATATCGCATTTGTTGGCAAATGACCAATTAAGCATGAAAACTCAAAACGTGAAACTGACCTCAAATTCGAAATGTATGTATACACTCAGGTTCCCCACAGGTTGGGTAACCCGAAAAAACATGTGTTTTCCGTATCTGACCTTTCCTTCAAAAGCTAGGCCTCGGCCTGTATCGCATTTGTTGGCAAATACGCCAATTAAGGATGAAAACTCAAAATGTGAAACTGACCTCAAATTCGAAATGTATGCATATACTCAGGTTCCCCACAGGCTGGGGAACCCGAAAAAAAATGTGTTTTCCGTATCTGACCTTTCCTTCAAAAGGTAGGCCTGTGACTATATCGCATTTGTCAGCAAATAGCCAATTAAGTATGAAAACTCAAAATGTGAAACTGACCTCAAATTCAAATGTAGGCATATACTTAGGTTCCCTACAGGTTGGTTAACCCGAAAAAACGTGTTTTCCGTATCTAACCTTTTCTTCAAAACGAAGGCCTGGGCCAATATCACAATTGTTGGCAAATAAGCCAATTAAGTATGAAAACTCAAAATGTGAAACTGACCTCAAATTCGAAATGTATGCATATACTCAGCTTCCCCACAGGTTGGGGAACCCGAAAAAACATGTGTTTTCCGTATCCGACCTTTCCTTCAAAAGGTAGGCCTGGGCCAATATCACAATTGTTGGCAAATGGCCAATTAAGCATGAAAACTCAAAATGTGAAACTGACCTCAAGTTCGAAATGTATGTATATACTCAGGTTCCCCACAGGTTGGGTAACCCGAAAAAACATGTGTTTTCCGTATCTGACCTTTCCTTCAAAAGGAAGGCCTGGGCCAATATCACAATTGTTGGCAAATAAGCCAATTAAGCATGAAAACTCAAAATGTGAAACTGACCTCAAATTCGAAATGTATGCATATACTCAGCTTCCCCACAGGTTGGGGAACCCGAAAAAACATGTGTTTTCCGTATCTGACCTTTCCTTCAAAAGGTAAGCCTGGGCCAATATCACAATTGTTGGCAAATGTCCAATTAAGCATGAAAACTCAAATGTGAAACTGAACCTCAAATTCGAACTGTATGCATATACTCAGGTTCCCCACAATTGGGGAACGGAAAAAACATGTGTTTTATGTATCCCCCTGTTATGTCCCGAGCCTTTGCAAACGGCTCGGGCGTTTGCAGGCAGTCCCGGGCAGGTCCAAAGCTGCCCGGGACCAGACAGGCTGTCGCCAGCGCCGTGCGCATGCGCGGGTGCTGGCGCGGGAAAAGTAACCCATTTACCCGGGAGTTGCCTATATAAGAGGCTGCTAGGCGTTTGGGCGAGGCTGAAGCCATCTTCCTGTAAGCTGAACGCTGAATAAAAGAAACTGAGAACTCCAGCTGCTTCTCGTGTCTTTTTTCCCGCCAAGGACGCAACACTGGCGACGAAGGTGGGATGCCTTGCACTACCTGGAAAGGAAGAAGTGTAAGCTTACCCGAGGAGTCCTGAGCGGCGGAAGAGGAACGGCGTCGACTCGGCAGCTGCCCGCCAATCCGGTGCGCATTCGGGGGTAGGCTGGCTGATAGACCCGTCTCCTGAAGATCCGAAGATGGCGACAATCGGAAGGCTTTCGGAATTCGACGTCTCACATCCAGAGCGGTGGGAGTCCTACGTATCCAGAATGGAGAACGACTTCAAGGCAAACCAAGTGAGGGAAGATAGCTTGAAGGCCGCCACCCTGCTTTGCGTTTGCGGCCAAGACGCCTTCGAAATCGCAGAAAATCTTGTAGCACCTGTTCCAGTAGAGTCTGTAAGCTACGCAGACCTGAAGAAGCTGCTGACAGAGCACTTCCACCCCCAGGTGTCCGTTATCTCATGGCGCCACACCTTCGAGCAGAGGGATCAACGGTCCGGTGAAACAGCCAAGGAATACATTGCCGCGCTACGGAAGGCCGCCAAGCCCTGCGAGTTCAAGGACCTCGAGGACCGACTGAGGGACCGATTCGTGTGCGGGCTAAGGCATCGAGAGCTACAACCGAGACTTTTTGCCAAGGAAGAATTATCCTTCCAAGACGCCTTAAGGGAAGTCACCGCAGAAGAAGCAGCAGGCAGCGCCATCAAAAACATGCGGCCGATCAGAAACAGTGCAGAGGGTGCGTCCGTGCACCAGGAAGACGTCCGACGAAACTCCGAGGAGGATCCGGACGAGGAAGTCGACCGTCTACACCCCGCGAAGGAAGAGAACCAGAAGGGAAGCTCTTCGGCTCTGCTCAAGGGCATCGGCTGTGGAGGTCGCCACAGGAGAACCGACTGCAAGTTCCGCTCCGCTACCTGCCGGGCATGCGGCAAACAAGGGCATATTGCAGCTGTGTGTCTGAGCCGACGAAAGGCACAACCCCCAGAAGAACGCCTGAAAGGTACCAGATTCCCCAGCCAGAATAGGGTAGGGTTTTGCGCTTCGCGAAGAAGCATCTGTAGAACAGGCACACACAAGCCCATAAAGAAAAAGCTGTCACTCAACGTGAAGCTACAAGGGGTTCCATTATCTATGGAACTAGACACAGGGTCTGCCCTTTCCATTATTTCATTGCATACATTTAGGAAGATTTGTTCCAGTAGTGGGACTAAGGCCAAGTTAAGGCCTTCTGATACTGTATTAACAGATTTTCAGAACTCAAGAGTGTGTGTTAAGGGGGAGGCCACCCTTAACGTGCAATACAAGAGTTTTGAGGGTCCACTAGACTTATTAGTAGTAGGGGGTGAACGAACGAGTCTCATAGGACTCGATTGGTTTGAGGCCCTGGGGATACACGTCACAGGACTCACCAGCTTACAAACACTCGACCTACAGGAAGTCTGCAAAGAATTTGCAGATGTTTTCAGCCCCCAGCTGGGCACATTCAAAGGACCACCTGTGTCCTTAAAGCTAGACCCCACTGTCACTCCCATTAGGATGAAAGCAAGAAGGGTCCCTTTTGCTTTAAAAAGTAAGATTGACACTGAACTAGACAAACTAATCCAACAGGGAATCCTAGAACCTGTTGATTCCAGCCCGTTGGAGACCCCCATTGTCACGCCTCTAAAGGCAAATGGGGACATTCGCATTTGTGCTGATTACAAATGCACACTCAATAAGGCATTGCAGCAACATGCCTATCCTGTTCCTGTGGTCAGTCACATCCTGGCCTCTCTCAAGGGGGGCGTGTTTTTGCAAAGCTTGACCTAGCTCCAGCATATCAACAGCTGCCTGTTGATGATGATGCTGCCATAGCTCAGACCATTGTGACCCACAGGGGAGCCTTTAAAGTAAAAAGGCTACAGTTTGGAGTAAATGTCGCTCCTGGGATTTTCCAAAGCGTAATGGAAAACACACTACGAGGTATACCAGGGGTCTGCCCTACTTTGACGATGTCTTGATTGCAGGAGACTCCACACACATTCTAGCTGAAAGACTTAGGGCTGTCCTGTTAAGATTCAGGGAATCAGGCCTCAAGCTCAGAAAAGACAAATGCACGATCGGGGTGCCTTCTACTGAATTTCTGGGATTCAAAATTGATGCTGCTGGGATTCATCCTGCTGAATCCAAACTAACTGCTATTTTACAAGCACCCAGGCCAAAGTCTAAGGCCGACCTTCAGGCCTTCCTCGGCCTCCTGAATTTCCACAATTCTTTCCTTCCACAATCCCGCTAGTGTAGCTGACGCTCTTCACAGGCACGAGACAAACAAGCTGTGTGGCTGTGGTCACAAGCGACATTAGGCTTGCTTTAAAGAAGTCAAGCCTTGCTCACTTCTAACAGTGTGCTTGCACCTTTCAACGAGTCTCTTCCTGTGTGCATCGCTTGTGATCTCCCCCTACGGGGTTGGCGCTGTCCCTAGTCCACCTCAGGTCTGATGAACTCAGGGTTCTATTGCATACTCCTCCAGAACAACTGTCCTTCTGCCGAGCGCAATACCTCAGATAGACAGGAGCTCTGGCTGTTGTTTGCTGGAATTAAAAAATTATTAATTTTTTTTTTTTTGCCACCATTTTCTTATGGCATGCATTCACGGTCCCTTCACTGACCATAAGCCCTCTGCTTGGGACTGTTTACCCACGTAGCAGACTCCCCCATCATTTCCCCTAGAATGCTTAGGTGGTCTATTTTTTTGTCTGCATATGATTTTTCATTACTCCACAAGCCTGGGAAAGAAATGGGCCATGCTGATTGCCTCAGTAGGTTGCCTCTGCCAGTAGTAGAAGCTGACCCCGCGCCAGCTGTCAACATTCTATCAATCCAAGCCTTGCCCGAGCTCCCTCATAGTGCCAGGGATGTTACCGCTGAAACGGGTACAGATCACACACTTTCACGTGTCCGCTCCTGGGTCCTGTCCGGGTGGCCTGAGCACTGCCCTAGTCCTGAGTTTCAGAGTTTCTGGTCCAAAAGAAACGAACTGTCCCTTTCTCAGGGTTGTCTGCTTTGGTGAAACAGAGTTGTCATTCCCACCTCAATGAGGACTAGGGTCTTAGAATCCCTCCACGAGGGTCATCCTGGCATTGTCCGTATGAAGGCTCTTGCACGAAGCCACTTGTGGTGGCCTGCTTTCGATAAAGATATTGAGGCTAAGGTGCACGCATGCCACCTCTGCCAACGATCTCGCCCAGAGATGCCCCAAGCTCCTGTGCATAGATGGGAGGAAACACAGTCCCCATGGTCGAGGGTGCACATTGACTACACTGGGCCCTTTCAGGGCCAGTTCTTCTTGGTCCTTGTTGACAGCCATTCAAAATGGCTTGAGGTTGTGCCTGTCTCATCCACCACCACTGCAAAGACTATTCAGGTACTGAGGGGGATTTTTTCTGCACACGGGCTGCCAGATGTCATCGTGTCCGACAACGGCCCTCAATTCACCTCCTCCGAATTCCAAGCTTTCTTACAGGCAAACCTGATTCGTCATGCCACGTCTGCGCCTTTTCACCCGTCCCCCAACGGTATGGCGGAACGCATGGTGCGCATCGCAAAGGACGCCTTGAAGAGACTCACCTACGGGGACTGGCATCACAGGTTGGCTGACTTTCTCCTTTCTTATCGTACCACACCGTCCACTTCTACAGGGAGAAGTCCAGCTGAACTTCGTTGGGGGCGCCAACTTACTACTAGACTTGACCGGTTGCATCCGGACAGACTGCCTTCATCTACCTCACATCCTAGGGCACCTAGACGACTACTTGTGGGGGCCCCGGTTTGGGCTCGCAATTACGGGCCTGGTCATACATGGGTCCCCGCTTCTGTGTCCAGGATCACAGGTCCTCTCTCCTACGAGGTTGCCCTGGACAACGGTCGTGTCCTACGTCGGCACATCTACCAACTTCGCTCTAGGCGAGACTTTTCTGCTGAGACTCCTGGGTCTTTTCCAGGGGGGGAGGGGGACCCTTTGGAGCAAAGGGACGGGCAAGAGTTACTGCCCATCTCCACTGAGGGAGCCACAAACGGCCCGTCCCCAGATTCCGCAATTGCTCCGAAAAGGAAGTCATGGAGCTTACCCACACAACAGGCACTCACGCCTACTCCAGCCAGGGAGTCACCCCGGGGGCATACTCATGTTCCACACACGTCACACAGCACTCCAGTCACGGAGGATACCCGGGGGCATCCCAACAAATCATTCCCCGCAAGAGAGCTGTCACACAATCCCCAAAGTTGGCCTGACCTTACCCCAAATCCTACAGAGGGTCAAACATACACAGAGCTAGTCGAGGAACCAAGTCCCGACTACAACACCCCTAGCACAAATCAGGGGACACCTGAGTTTTGGGAGAGTACAGAAACCCACATGAGCCCAAAAACAGAATGGGGTTCAGGGAATG
>NW_024100381.1:0-13589 GCF_016545835.1 Crotalus tigris
CCATTCTGAGGTCCATTTTTACATTTGGGTCAAAAAAAAATTTTTCACCTCTGGAGCAAAAAAATCTGTGACCCCGGCATCAGGAATTTCCTTCCCTGGATACCAAAACGGCTCAATTTTTGAAAACTAGAAAAAGCACCATTTTTAAGCATGAAATTTAACCCCGATACCCATTCTGAGGTCCGTTTTTACATTTGGGTCAAAAAAATTTTTTCACCTCTGGAGCACAAAAATCCGTGACCCCGGCATCAGGAATTTCCTAGCCCGGACACTAAAACGGCTCAATTTTTGATAACTAGAAAAAGCACCATTTTTAAGCATGAAATTTAACCCCAAATCCCATTCTGAGGTCCGTTTTTACATTTGGGTCAAAAAAAATTTTTCACCTCTGGAGCACAAAATTCCGTGACCCCGGAATCAGGAATTTCCTAGCCCGGACACAAAAACGGCTCAATTTTTGAAAACTAGAAAAAGCACCTTTTTTAAGTATGAAATTTAACCCCGAATCCCATTTCCGGAGCACAAAAATCCATGAACCCGGCATCAGAAATTTCCTTCCCCGAACACCAAAACGGCTGAAAAATTATAAACTACAAAAAGCACCATTTTTAAGCATGAAATTTAACCCGGATCCCATTCTGAGGTCCATTTTTACATTTGGGTCAAAAAAAATTTTTCACCTCTGGAGCAAAAAAATCCGTCACCCCGGCAACAGGAATTTCCTTCCCTTGATACCAAAATGGATCAATTTTTGAAAACTAGACAAAGCACCATTTTTAAGCATGAAATTTAACCCTGAATCCCATTCTGAGGTCCGTTTTTAATTTGGGTCAAAAAAAAAATTTTCACCTCTGGAGCAGAAAAATCCGTGACCCCGGCGTCAGGGATTTCCTTCCCTGGATACCGAAACGACTCAATTTTTGAAAACAAGACAAATCACCATTTTTAAGCATGAAATTTAACCCAGATCCCATTTTGAGGTCCATTTTTACATTTGGGTCAAAAAAAATTTTTAACCTCTTGAGCAAAAAAATCCGTGACCCCGGCATCAGGAATTTCCTTCCCTGGATACCAAAACGGCTCAATTTTTGAAAACTAGACAAAGCACCATTTTTAAGAATCAAATTTAACCCCGAATCCCATTCTGAGCTCCGTTTTTAAATTTGCGTCCCAAAAAAATGTTTTCAGCTCCGGGGCACAAAAATCCGTGACCCTGTCATCAGGAATTTCCTTCCCTGAACACCAAAACAGCTCAATTTTTAAAAACTAGAAAAAGCACCATTTTTTAGCATGAAATTTAACCCCGAATCCCATTTCCGGAGCACAAAAATCCATGAACCCGGCGTCAGGAATTTCCTTCCCTGAACACCAAAAGAGCTCAATTTTTGAAAACTAGACAAATCACCATTTTTAAGCATGAAATTTAACACGGATCCCATTCTGAGGTCCATTTTTACATTTGGGTCAAAAAAAAATTTTCACCTCTGCAGCACAAAAATCCGTGACCCCGGCATCAGGAATTTCCTAGCCTGGACACTAAAACGGCTCAATTTTTGAAAACTAGAAAAAACACCATTTTTAACCATGAAATTTAACCCTGAATCCTTGTCTGAGGACCTTTTTTACATTTGGGTCAAAAAAAATTTTTTTATCTCCGGAGCACGAAAATTCATGACCCTGGCATCAGGAATTTCCTTCCCCGAACACCAAAATAGCTCAATTTTTAAAAACTAGAAAAAGCACCATTTTTAAGCATGAAATTTAACCCCAAATCCCATTCTGAGGTCCGTTTTTACATTTGGGTCAAAAAAATTTTTTCATCTCTGGAGCACAAAAATCCGTGACCCCGGAATCAGGAATTTCCTACCCCGGACACTAAAACGGCTCAATTTTTGAAAACTAGAAAAAGCACCTTTTTTAAGTATGAAATTTAACCCCGAATCCCATTTCCGGAGCACAAAAATCCATGAACCCGGCATCAGAAATTTCCTTCCCCGAACACCAAAATGGCTGAAAAATTAAAAACTACAAAAAGCACCATTTTTAAGCATGAAATTTAACCCAGATCCCATTCTGAGGTCCATTTTTACATTTGCGTCAAAAAAAAATTTTTCACCTCTGGAACAAAAAAATCTGTGACCCCGGCATCAGGAATTTCCTTCCCTGGATACCAAAACGGCTCAATTTTTGAAAACTAGAAAAAGCACCATTTTTAAGCATGAAATTTAACCCCGAATCCCATTCTGAGGTCCGTTTTTACATTGGGTCAAAAAAAATTTTTCTCCTCTTGAGCAGAAAAATCCGTGACCCCGGCATCAGGAATTTCCTAGCCCGGACACTAAAACGGCTCAATTTTTGATAACTAGAAAAAGCACCATTTTTAAGCATGAAATTTAACCCCAAATCCCATTCTGATTTCCGTTTTTACATTTGGGTCAAAAAAAATTTTTCACCTCTGGAGCACAAAATTCCGTGACCCCGGAATCAGGAATTTCCTAGCCCGGACACAAAAACGGCTCATTTTTTGAAAACTAGAAAAAGCACCTTTTTTAAGTATGAAATTTAACCCCGAATCCCATTTCCGGAGCACAAAAATCCATGAACCCGGCATCAGAAATTTCCTTCCCCGAACACCAAAACGGCTGAAAAATTATAAACTACAAAAAGCACCATTTTTAAGCATGAAATTTAACCCAGATCCCATTCTGAGGTCCATTTTTACATTTGGGTCAAAAAAAATTTTTCACCTCTAGAGCAAAAAAATCCGTGACCCCGGCATCAGGCATTTTCTTCCCTGGATACCAAAACGGCTCAATTTTTGAAAACTAGACAAAGCACCATTTTTAAGCATCAAATTTAATCCCAAATCCCATTCTGAGGTCCGTTTTTATATTTGTGTCAAAAAAAGTTTTTCACCTCTGCAGCACAAGAATCCGTGACCCCGGCATCATGGATTTTCTTCCCTGGATACCAAAACGGCTCAATTTTTGAAAACTAGACAAAGCACCATTTTTAAGCATCAAATTTAATCCCAAATCCTATTCTGAGGACCGTTTTTATATTTGGGTCAAAAAAAGTTTTTCACCTCTGCAGCACAAAAATCCGTGACCCCGGCAGCAGGAATTTCCTAGCCCGGACACTAAAACTGCTCAATTTTTGAAAACTAGAAAAAGCACCATTTTTAAGCATGAAATTTTACCCCGAATCCCATTCTGAGGTCCGTTTTTACATTTGGATCAAAAAAATTTTTTCACCTCTGGAGCAAAAAAATCCGTGACCCCGGCATCAGGAATTTCCTTCCCTGGATACCAAAACGACTCAATTTTTGAAAACTAGACAAATCACCATTTTTAAGCATGAAATTTAACCCAGATCCCATTCTGAGGACTGTTTTTATATTTGGGTCAAAAAAAGTTTTTCACCTCTGCAGCACAAAAATCCGTGACCCTGTCATCATGAATTTCCTAGCCCGGACACTAAAACGGCTCAATTTTTGAAAACTAGACAAATTTTTAAAGCATGAAATTTAACCCAGATCCCATTCTGGGGTCGGTTATTACATTTGGGTCAAAAAAAAAATCACTTCCAGAGCACAAAAATCCGTGAGTTGGTATCAGGAATTACCTTCCCCAGACACCAAAACGGCTCAATTATTAAAAACTAGAAAAAGCACCATTTCTAACCATGAAATTTAACCCTGAATCCCTGTTTGAGGTCCGTTTTTACATTTGGGTTAAAAAAAAAAATTCACCTCTGGAGCACAAAAATCCGTGACCCGGCATCAGGAATTTCCCTCCCCGGACACCAAAATGGCTCAATTTTTGAAAACTAGAAAAAGCACCCATTTTTAAGCATGAAATTTAACCCCGAATCCCAGTTCCGGTGCACAAAAATCCATGAACCCGGCATCAGGAATTTCCTTCCCTGAACACCAAAACAGCTCAATTTTTCAAAACTAGAAAAAGCACCATTTTTAGCATGAAATTTAACCCCGAATCCCATGTCCGGAGCACAAAAATCCATGAACCTGGCATCAGAAATTTCCTTCCCCGAACACCAAAACGGCTGAAAAATTAAAAACTAGAAAAAGCACCGTTTTTAAGCATGAAATTTGACCCTTAATCCCATTCTGAGGTCAGTTTTTACATCTGGGTCAAAAAAAATTTCACCTCCAGAGCAGAAAAATCCGTGAGCTGGCATCAGGATTCACCAACCCCAGACACCAAAATAGCTCAATTCTTAAAAACTAGAAAAAGCACCATTTTTTCACCTCTGGAGCAAAAAAATCCGTGACCCCGGCATCAGGAATTTCCTTCCCTGAACACCAAAACAGCTCAATTTTTAAAAACTAGAAAAAGCACCATTTTTTAGCATGAAATTTAACCCTGAATCCCATTTCCGGAGCAAAAAAATCCGTGACCCCGGCATCAGGAATTTCCTTCCCTGAACACCAAAACAGCTCAATTTTTCAAAACTAGAAAAAGCACCATTTTTAGCATGAAATTTAACCCCGAATCCCATTTCTGGAGCACAAAAATCCATGAACCTGGCATCAGAAATTTCCTTCCCCGAACACCAAAACGGCTGAAAAATTAAAAACTAGAAAAAGCACCGTTTTTAAGCATGAAATTTGACCCTTAATCCCATTCTGAGGTCAGTTTTTACATCTGGGTCAAAAAAAATTTCACCTCCAGAGCAGAAAAATCCGTGAGCTGGCATCAGGATTCACCAACCCCAGACACCAAAATAGCTCAATTCTTAAAAACTAGAAAAAGCACCATTTTTTCACCTCTGGAGCAAAAAAATCCGTGACCCCGGCATCAGGAATTTCCTTCCCTGAACACCAAAACAGCTCAATTTTTAAAAACTAGAAAAAGCACCATTTTTAAGCATGAAATTTAACCCTGAATCCCTGTCTGAGGTCCTTTTTTACATTTGGGTCAAAAAAAAATTTTTTATCTCCGGAGCACAAAAATTCATGACCCTGGCATCAGGAATTTCCTTCCCCGAACACCAAAACAGCTCAATTTTTAAAAACTGGAAAAAGCACCATTTTTAAGTATGAAATTTAACCCAGATCCCATTCTGAGGTCCATTTTTACATTTGGGTCAAAAAAAAATTTTCACCTCTGGAGCAAAAAAATCCGTGACCCCGGCATCAGGAATTTCCTTCCCTGGATACCAAAACGGCTCAATTTTTGAAAACTAGACAAAGCACCATTTTTAAGCATCAAATGTAATCCCAAATCCCATTCTGAGGACCGTTTTTATATTTGGGTCAAAAAAAGTTTTTCACCTCTGCAGCATAAAAATCCGTGACCCCGGCATCAGGAATTTCCTTCCCTGAATACCAAAACAGCTCAATTTTTGAAAACTAGAAAAAACACCATTTTTAACCATGAAATTTAACCCTGAATCCCTGTCTGAGGTCCTTTTTTACATTTGGGTCAAAAAAAAATTTTTATCTCCGGAGCACAAAAATTCATGACCCTGGCATCAGGAATTTCCTTCCCCGAACACCAAAACAGCTCAATTTTTAAAAACTAGAAAAAGCACCATTTCTAAGCATGGAATTTAACCCTGAATCCCATTCGGAGGTCTGTTATTATATTTGGGTCAAAAAAAAAAATTTCAACTCCGGAGCACAAAAATCCGTGACCCCGGCATCAGGAATTTCCTTCCCTGAACACCAAAACAGCTCAATTTTTAAAAACTAGAAAAAGCACCATTTTTTAGCATGAAATTTAACCCTGAATCCCATTTCCGGAGCAAAAAAATCCGTGACCCCGGCATCAGGAATTTCCTTCCCTGAACACCAAAACAGCTCAATTTTTCAAAACTAGAAAAAGCACCATTTTTAGCATGAAATTTAACCCCGAATCCCATTTCCGGAGCACAAAAATCCATGAACCTGGCATCAGAAATTTCCTTCCCCGAACACCAAAACGGCTGAAAAATTAAAAAATAAAAAAAGCACCGTTTTTAAGCATGAAATTTGACCCTTAATCCCATTCTGAGGTCAGTTTTTACATCTGGGTCAAAAAAAATTTCACCTCCAGAGCAGAAAAATCCGTGAGCTGGCATCAGGAATCACCAACCCCAGACACCAAAATGGCTCAATCCTTAAAAACTAGAAAAAGCACCATTTTTTCACCTCTGGAGCAAAAAAATCCGTGACCCCGGCATCAGGAATTTCCTTCCCTGAACACCAAAACGGCTCAATTTTTGAAAACTAGAAAAAAAACCATTTTAAAGCATGAAATTTAACCCCGAATCCCATTCTGAGGTCCGTTTTTACATTTGGGTCAAAAAAAATTTTTCCCCTCTGGAGCACAAAAATCCGTAACCCCGGCATCAGGAATTTCCTAGCCCGGACACTAAAACGGTTCAATTTTTGAAAACTAGAAAAAGCACCATTTTTAAGCATGAAATTTAACCACGAATCCCATTCTGAGGTCCATTTTTACATTTGGGTCAAAAAAAATTTTTCACCTCTGGAGCAAAAAAATCCATGACCCCGGCATCAGTTATTTCCTTCCCTGGATACCAAAACGACTCAATTTTTGAAAACTAGACAAATCACCATTTTTAAGCATGAAATTTAACCCAGATCCCATTCTGAGGTCCATTTTTACATTTGGGTCAAAAAAAATTTTTCACCTCTGGAGCAAAAAAATCCGTGACCCCGGCATCAGGAATTCCTTCCCTGGATACCAAAACGGCTCAATTTTTGAAAACTAGACAAAGCACCATTTTTAAGCATCAAATTTAATCCCAAATCCCATTCTGAGGTCCATTTTTACATTTGGGTCAAAAAAAATTTTTCACCTCTGGAGCACAAAAATCCGTGACCCCGGCATCAGGAATTTCCTTTCCCGGACAACAAAACAGCTCATTTTTTAAAAACTAGAAAAAGCACCATTTTTAAGTATGAAATTTAACCCCGAATCCCATTTCCGGAGCACAAAAATCCATGAACCCGGCTTCAGAAATTTCCTTCCCCGAACACCAAAACGGCTGAAAAATTAAAAACTAAAAAAAGCACCATTTTTAAGCATGAAATTTGACCCTTAATCCCATTCTGAGGTCCATTTTTACATTTGGGTCAGAAAATTTTTTTTCACCTCTGGAGCAAAAAAATCCGTGACCCCGGCATCAGGGATTTCCTTCCCTGGATACCAAAAGGGCTCAATTTTTGAAAACTAGACAAATCACCATTTTTAAGCATGAAATTTAACCCGGATCCTATTCTGAGGTCCATTTTTACATTTGGGTCAAAAAAAATTTTTCACCTCTGGAGCAAAAAAATCCGTCTCCCCGGCCACAGGAATTTCCTTCCCTTGATACGAAAACGGCTCAATTTTTGAAAACTAGAAAAAGGACCATTTTTAAGCATGAAATTTAACCCCGAATCCCATTCTGAGGTCCGTTTTTACATTTGGGTCAAAAAAATTTTTTCATCTCTGGAGCACAAAAATCCGTAACCCCGGCATCAGGAATTTCCTAGCCCGGACACTAAAACGGCTCAATTTTTGAAAACTAGAAAAAGCACCATTTTTAAGCATGAAATTTTACCCCGAATCCCATTCTGAGGTCCGTTTTTACATTTGGGTCAAAAAAAGTTTTTCACCTCTGGAGCACAAGAATCCGTGACCCCGGCATCAGGGATTTTCTTCCCTGGATACCAAAACGGCTCAATTTTTGAAAACTAGACAAATCACCATTTTTAAGCATGAAATTTAACCCAGATCCCATTCTGAAAGTCTGTTATTACATTTGGGTCAAAAAAAAAATCACTTCCAGAGCACAAAAATCCGTGAGCTGGTATCAGGATTTTCCTTCCCTGGATACCAAAACGGCTCAATTTTTGAAAACTAGACAAAGCACCATTTTTAAGAATCAAATTTAACCCCGAATCCAATTCTGAGCTCCGTTTTTAAATTTGCGTCCCAAAAAAATGTTTTCAGCTCCGGAGCACAAAAATCCGTGACCCTGGTATCAGGAATTACCTTCCCCAGACACCAAAACGGCTCAATTATTAAAAACTAGTAAAAGCACCATTTCTAAGCATGAAATTTAACCCCGAATCCCATTCTGAGCTCCGTTTTTAAATTTGCGTCCCAACAAAATGTTTTCAGCTCCGGAGCACAAAAATCCGTGACCCTGGCATCAGGAATATCCTTCCCTGAACACCAAAACAGCTCAATTTTTAAAAACTAGAAAAAGCACCATTTTTAAGCATGAAATTTAACCCCGAATCCCATTTCCGGAGCACAAAAATCCATGAACCCGGCATCAGGAATTTCCTTCCCTGAATACCAAAAAAGCTCAATTTTTGAAAACTAGAAAAAACACCATTTTTCACCATGAAATTTAACCCTGAATCCCTGTCTGAGGTCCTTTTTTACATTTGGGTCAAAAAAAATTTTTTTATCTCCGGAGCACAAAAATTCATGACCCTGGCATCAGGAATTTCCTTCCCCGAACACCAAAACGGCTGAAAGATTAAAAACTACAAAAAGCACCATTTTTAAGCATGAAATTTGACCCTTAATCCCATTCTGAGGTCCGTTTTTACATTTGGGTCAAAAAAAAATTTTGCACCTCTGGAGCACAAAAATCCGTGACCCTGGTATCAGGAATTTCCTTCCCTGAACACCAAAACAGCTCAATTTTTAAAAACTAGAAAAAGCACCATTTTTTAGCATGAAATTTAACCCTGAATCCCATTTCCGGAGCAAAAAAATCCGTGACCCCGGCATCAGGAATTTCCTTCCCTGAACACCAAAACAGCTCAATTTTTCAAAACTAGAAAAAGCACCATTTTTAGCATGAAATTTAACCCCGAATCCCATTTCCGGAGCACAAAAATCCATGAACCTGGCATCAGAAATTTCCTTCCCCGAACACCAAAACGGCTGAAAAATTAAAAACTAGAAAAAGCACCGTTTTTAAGCATGAAATTTGACCCTTAATCCCATTCTGAGGTCAGTTTTTACATCTGGGTCAAAAAAAATTTCACCTCCAGAGCAGAAAAATCCGTGAGCTGGCATCAGGAATCACCAACCCCAGACACCAAAATGGCTCAATTCTTAAAAACTAGAAAAAGCACCATTTTTTCACCTCTGGAGCAAAAAAATCCGTGACCCCGGCATCAGGAATTTCCTTCCCTGAACACCAAAACAGCTCAATTTTTAAAAACTAGAAAAAGCACCATTTTTAAGTATGAAATTTAACCCAGATCCCATTCTGAGGTCCATTTTTACATTTGGGTCAAAAAAAATTTTTTTATCTCCGGAGCACAAAAATTCATGACCCTGGCATCAGGAATTTCCTTCCCCGAACACCAAAACAGCTCAATTTTTAAAAACTGGAAAAAGCACCATTTTTAAGTATGAAATTTAACCCAGATCCCATTCTGAGGTCCATTTTTACATTTGGGTCAAAAAAAAATTTTCACCTCTGGAGCAAAAAAATCCGTGACCCCGGCATCAGGAATTTCCTTCCCTGGATACCAAAACGGCTTCAATTTTGAAAAATATACAAAGCACCATTTTAAAGCATGAAAATTTAAACCCCGAATCCATTCTGAAGGTCCGTTTTTACATTTTGGGGTCAAAAAAAAAAATGTTCACCTCTGGAGCAGAAAAATCCGGTGACCCCCGGGTCCAGGGCTTCCTTGCCCTGGATACAAAACGGACTCAGTTTTGAAAACTAGACAAGAGCACCTTTAGCATGAAATTTAACCCCGAATCCCATTCTAAGCTCCGTTTTTAAATTTGCGTCCCAAAAAAATGTTTTCAGCTCCGGAGCACAAAAATCCGTGACCCCGGCATCAGGAATTTCCTTCCCTGAACACCAAAACAGCTGAATTTTTCAAAACTAGAAAAAGCACCATTTTTAGCATGAAATTTAACCCCGAATCCCATTTCCGGAGCACAAAAATCCATGAACCTGGCATCAGAAATTTCCTTCCCCGAACACCAAAACGGCTGAAAAATTAAAAACTACAAAAAGCACCGTTTTTAAGCATGAAATTTGACCCTTAATCCCATTCTGAGGTCAGTTTTTACATCTGGGTCAAAAAAAATTTCACCTCCAGAGAAGAAAAATCCGTGAGCTGGCATCAGGAATCACCTTCCCCAGACACCAAAATGGCTCAATTCTTAAAAACTAGAAAAAGCACCATTTCTTCACACTCGGAGCAAAAAAAAATCCGTGACCCGCGCACTCAGTAATTTCCTTCCCCGAACACAAAAACAGCTCAATTTTAAAAAACTAGGAAAAAGCACGATTTTTAAGTATAAAATTTAACCCAGAATCCCATTATGAGGTCCATTGTTACATTTGGGTCAAAAAAATTTTCAGCTCCGGAGGACAAAAATCCGTGACCCCGGCATCAGGAATTTCCTTCCCTGAACACCAAAACAGCTGAATTTTTAAAAACTAGAAAAAGCACCATTTTTTAGCATGAAATTTAACCCCGAATCCCATTCTGAGGACCGTTTTTATATTTGGGTCAAAAAAGTTTTTCACCTCTGCAGCACAAGAATCTGTGATCCCGGCATCAGGGATTTTTTTCCCTGGATACCAAAACGGCTCAATTTTTGAAAACTAGAAAAAGCACCATTTTTAAGCATGAAATTTAACCCCGAATCCCATTCTGAGGTCCGTTTTTACATTTGGGTCAAAAAATTTTTTTCATCTCTGGAGCACAAAAATCCGTGACCCCGGCATCAGGAATTTCCTTCCCTGGATACCAAAAAGGCTCAATTTTTGAAAACTAGACAAATCACCATTTTTAAGCATGAAATTTAACCCAGATCCCATTCTGAAAGTCTGTTATTACATTTGGGTCAAAAAAAAAATCACTTCCAGAGCACAAAAATCCGTGAGCTGGTATCAGGAATTACCTTCCCCAGACACCAAAACGGCTCAATTATTAAAAACTAGAAAAAGCACCATTATTAAGCATGAAATTTAACAGCGAATCCCATTCTGAGCTCCATTTTTAAATTTGCGTCCCAAAAAAATGTTTTCAGCTCCGGAGCACAAAAATCCGTGACCCTGGCATCAGGAATTTCCTTCCCTGAACACCAAAACAGCTCAATTTTTGAAAACTAGACAAATCACCATTTTTAAGCATGAAATTTAACCCGGATCCAATTCTGAGGTCCATTTTTACATTTGGGTCAAAAAAAATTTTTAACCTCTGGAGCACAAAAATTCATGACACTGGCATCAGGAATTTCCTTCCCCGAACACCAAAACAGCTCAATTTTTAAAAACTAGAAAAAGCACCATTTTTAAGTATGAAATTTAACCCCAAATCCCATTTCCAGAGCACAAAAATCCATGAATCCGGCATCAGAAATTTCCTTCCCCGAACAACAAAACGGCTGAAAAATTAAAAACTACAAAAAGCACCATTTTTAAGCATGAAATTTGACCCTTAATCCCATTGTGAGGTCAGTTTTTACATTTGGGTCAAAAAAAATTTCACCTCCAGAGCAGAAAAATCCGTGACATCAGGGATTTCCTTCCCTGGATACCAAAACGGCTCAATTTTTGAAAACTAGACAAAGCACCATTTTTAAGCATCAAATTTAATCCCAAATCCCATTCTGAGGACTGTTTTTATATTTGGGTCAAAAAAGTTTTTCACCTCTGCAGCACAAGAATCCGTGACCCCGGCATCAGTAATTTCCTAGCCCGGAAACTAAAACGGCTCAATTCTTAAAAACTAGAAAAAGCACCATTTCTACGCATGAAATTTGACCCTTAATCCCATTGTGAGGTCAGTTTTTACATTTGGGTCAAAAAAAATTTCACCTCCAGAGCAGAAAAATCCATGACATCAGGAATTTCCTTCGACGAACACCAAAACAGCTCAATTTTTAAAAACTAGAAAAAGCACCATTTTTAAGTATGAAATTTAACCCCAAATCCCATTTCCGGAGCACAAAAATCCATGAATCCGGCATCAGAAATTTCCTTCCCCGAACACCAAAACGGCTGAAAAATTAAAAACTACAAAAAGCACCATTTTTAAGCATGAAATTTGACCCTTAATCCCATTGTGAGGTCCATTTTTACATTTGGGTCAAAAAAAATTTTTCACCTCTGGAGCAAAAAAATCCGTGACCCCGGCATCAGGAATTTCCTTCCCTGGATACCAAAACGGCTCATTTTTTGAAAACTAGACAAAGCACCATTTTTAAGCATCAAATTTAATCCCAAATCCCATTCTGACGACCATTTTTATATTTGGGTCAAAAAAAGTTTTTCACCTCTGCAGCACAAGAATCTGTGACCCCGGCATCAGGGATTTTCTTCCCTGGATACCAAAACGGCTCAATTTTTGAAAACTAGAAAAAGCACCATTTTTAAGCATCAAATTTAATCCCAAATCCCATTCTGAGAACCGTTTTTACATTTGGGTCAAAAAATTTTTTTCACCTCTGCAGCACAAAAATCCGTGACCCCGGCATCAGGAATTTCCTTTCCCGGACACCAAAACAGCTCAATTTTTAAAAACTAGAAAAAGCACCATTTTTAAGTATGAAATTTAACCCCGAATCCCATTTACGGAGCACAAAAATCCATGAACCCGGCATCAGAAATTTCCTTCCCCGAACACCAAAACGGCTGAAAAATTAAAAACTACAAAAAGCACCATTTTTAAGCATGAAATTTGACCCTTAATCCCATTCTGAGGTCCGTTTTAACATTAGGGTCAAAAAAAAAATTTGCACCTCTGGAGCACAAAAATCCGTGACCCCGGCATCAGGGATTTCCTTCCCTGGATACCAAAACGGCTCAATTTTTGAAAACTAGTCAAATCACCATTTTTAAGCATGAAATTTAACCCGGATCCCATTCTGACGTCCATTTTTACATTTGGGTGAAAAAATTTTTTTCACCTCTGGAGCAAAAAAATCCGTCACCCCGGCAACAGGAATTTCCTTCCCTTGATACCAAAACGTCTCAATTTTTGAAAACTAGACAAAGCACCATTTTTAAGCATGAAATTTAACCCCGAATCCCATTATGAGGTCCGTTTTTACATTTGGGTCAAAAAAAAAATTTTCACCTCTGGAGCAGAAAAATCCGTGACCCCGGCGTCACGGATTTCCTTCCCTGGATACCAAAACGACTCAATTTTTGAAAACTAGACAAATCACCATTTTTAAGCATGAAATTTAACCCAGATCCCATTCTGAGGTCCATTTTTACATTTGGGTCCAAAAAAAATTTTCACCTCTGGACCAAAAAAATCCGTGACCCCGGCATCAGGAATTTCCTTCCCTGGATACCAAAACGGTTCAATTTTTGAAAACTAGACAAAGCACCATTTTAAAGCATCAAATTTAATCCCAAATCCCATTCTGAGGTCCATTTTTATATTTGGGTCAAAAAAAGTTTTTCACCTCTGCAGCACAAGAATACGTGACCCCGGCATCAGGGATTTTCTTCCCTGGATACCAAAACGCCTCAATTTTTGAAAACTAGAAAAAGCACCATTTTTAAGCATAAAATTTAACCCGGATCCCATTCTGAGGTCCATTTTTACATTTGGGTCAAAAAAA
>NW_024100382.1:0-6515 GCF_016545835.1 Crotalus tigris
TTAAGCATGAAATTTAACCCCGAATCCCATTATTAGGTCCGTTTTTACATTTGGGTCAAAAAAAAAATTTTCACCTCTGGAGCAGAAAAATCCGTGACCCCGGCGTCACGGATTTCCTTCCCTGGATACCAAAACGACTCAATTTTGAAAACTAGACAAATCACCATTTTTAAGCATGAAATTTAACCCAGATCCCATTCTGAGGTCCATTTTTACATTTGGGTCAAAAAAAAATTTTCACCTCTGGACCAAAAAAATCCGTGACCCCGGCATCAGGAATTTCCTTCCCTGGATACCAAAACGGTTCAATTTTTGAAAACTAGACAAAGCACCATTTTAAAGCATCAAATTTAATCCCAAATCCCATTCTGAGGTCCATTTTTATATTTGGGTCAAAAAAAGTTTTTCACCTCTGCAGCACAAGAATACGTGACCCCGGCATCAGGGATTTTCTTCCCTGGATACCAAAACGCCTCAATTTTTGAAAACTAGAAAAAGCACCATTTTTAAGCATAAAATTTAACCCGGATCCCATTCTGAGGTCCATTTTTACATTTGGGTCAAAAAAAAATTTTTCACCTCTGGAGCAAAAAAATCCGTCACCCCGGCAACAGGAATTTCCTTCCCTTGATACCAAAACGGCTCAATTTTTGAAAACTAAACAAAGCACCATTTTTAAGCATGAAATTTAACCCCGAATCCCATTATGAGGTCCGTTTTTACATTTGGGTCAAAAAAAAAATTTTCACCTCTGGAGCACAAAAATCCGTGACCCCGGCGTCACGGATTTCCTTCCCTGGATACCAAAATGACTCAATTTTTGAAAACTAGAAAATCACCATTTTTAAGCATGAAATTTAACCCAGATACCATTCTGAGGTCCATTTTTACATTTCGGTCAAAAAAAATTTTTCACCTCTGGAGCAAAAAAATACGTGACCCCGGCATCAGGGATTTTCTTCCCTGGATACCAAAACGGCTCAATTTTTGAAAACTAGAAAAAGCACCATTTTTAAGCATGAAATTTAACCCGGATCCCATTCTGAGGTCCATTTTTACATTTCGGTCAAAAAAAATTTTTCACCTCTGGAGCAAAAAAATCCGTGACCCCGGCGTCATGGATTTCCTTCCCTGGATACCAAAATGACTCAATTTTTGAAAACTAGACAAATCACCATTTTTAAGCATGAAATTTAACCCAGATCCCATTCTGAGGTCCATTTTTACATTTGGGTCAAAAAAAATTTTTCACCTCTGGAGCAAAAAAATACGTGACCCCGGCATCACGGATTTCCTTCCCTGGATACCAAAACGACTCAATTTTTGAAAACTAAACAAAGCACCATTTTTAAGCATGAAATTTAACCCCGAATCCCATTATGAGGTCCGTTTTTACATTTGGGTCAAAAAAAATTTTTCATTTCCGGAGCACAAAAATACGTGACCGCGGCATCAGAAATTTCCTTCCCTGGATACCAACACGGCTCAATTTGTGAAAACTAGAAAAAGCACCATTTTAAGCATGAAATTTAACCCAGATCCCATTCTGAGGTCCATTTTTACATTTGGGTCAAAAAAAAAAATTTTCACCTCTGGACCAAAAAACCGTGACCCCGGCATCAGGAATTTCCTTCCCTGGATACCCCCAAAACGGTTTTTTTCAATTTTTGGAACTAGACAAAGCACAGTGTTAAGCATCAAATTTTAATCCCAAATCCCTTCGAGGTCCTTTTTATATTTGGGTCAAAACAAAAGTTTTTCTCCTCTGCAGCACAGAATCCGTGACCCCGGCATCAGGGTTTTCTTCACCTGGATACCACAAACAGTCAATTTTGAAAAACTAGAAAAAGCCAACCATTTTTTAAGAATGAAATTAAAACCCCCGAATCCTATCTCTTAGGTCCGTTTACATTTGGGTCAAAAAAAATTTTTCACCTCTGGAGCACAACAAATCCGTCACCCCGGCAACAGGAATTTCCTTCCCGGGATACCAAAAAGGCTCAAATTTTTGAAAACTAGAAAAAGCACCATTTTTAAGCATGAAATATAACCCCGAATCCCATTCTGAGGTCCATTTTTACATTTGGGTCAAAAAAAATTTTTCACCTCTGGAGCAAAAAAATCCGTGACCCCGGCATCAGGAATTTCCTTCCCTGATACCAAAACGGCTCAATTTTTGAAAACTAGACAAAGCACCATTTTTAAGCATCAAATTTAATCCCAAATCCCATTCTGAGGACCGTTTTTAGATTTGGGTCAAAAAATTTTTCATCTCCAGTAAGCACAAAATCCTGACCCCGGCATGAGGAATTTCCTTCCCTGGATACCAAAACGGCTCAATTTTTGAAAACTAGAAGAAGCCCATTTTTTAAGCATGAAATTTAACCTCGAATCCATTCTGAGTCCATTTTTTACATTTCGGTCAAAAAATTTTTCATCTCCGGAGCAAAAAAAATCTTGCCCCGCATCAGGAATTTCCTTCCCCTGACGAGCAAAACGCCTCAATGTTTGAAAACTAGAAGAAGCATCATTTTTAAGCATGAAATTTAACCCCGAATCCCATTCTGAGGTCCGTTTTTACATTCGGGTCAAAAAAATTTTTTCATCTCCAGAGCACAAAAATCTGTGACCCTGGCATCAGGAATTTCCTTCCCTGGATATCAAAATGGCTCAATTTTTGAAAACTAGAAGAAGCACCATTTTTAAGCATGAAATTTAACCCCGAATCCCATTCTGAGGTCCGTTTTTACATTTGGGACAAAAAAATTTTTTTCATCTCCAGAGCACAAAAATCTGTTACCCCGGCATCAGGAATTTCCTTCCCCTGACACCAAAACGGCTCAATTTTTGAAAACTAGAAGAAGCACCATTTTTAAGCATGAAATTTAACCCCGAATCCCATTCTGAGGTCCGTTTTTACATTCGGGTCAAAAAAATTTTTTCATCTCCAGAGTACAAAAATCTGTGACCCTGGCATCAGGAATTTCCTTCCCCTGACACCAAAACGGCTCAATTTTTGAAAACTAGAAGAAGCACCATTTTTAAGCATGAAATTTAACCCCTAATCCTATTCTGAGGTCCATTTTTACATTTGGGTCAAAAAAAAATTTTCATCTCCAGAGCACAAAAATCTGTGACCCTGGCATCAGGAATTTCCTTCCCTGGATATCAAAACGGCTCAATTTTTGAAAACTAGAAGAAGCACCATTTTTAAGCATGAAATTTAACCCCGAATCCCATTCTGAGCTCCATTTTTACATTTGGGTCAAAAAAAATTTTCATCTCCAGAGCACAAAAATCCGTGACCCCGGCATGAGGAATTTCCTTCCCTGGATACCAACGGCTCAGCAAATTTTTGAAAACTAGACTAAGCACCATTTTTAAGCATGAAATTTAACCCCGGAATCCATTCTGAGGTCCATTTTTTACTTTGGGTCAAAAAAAAATTTTCATCTCCAGAGCACAAAATCCGTGAACCGCCGGCCCCCCCCAAAAAAAAATGAGGATTTCCTTCCCTGGATACAAACGGCTCAATTTTGAAAAACTAGAAGAAGCACCATTTTAAGCATGAAATTTACCTCGAATCCCATTCTGAGGTCCCATTTTACTTTCGGTCAAAAAAATTTCATCTCCGGAGCAAAAAAATCTGTGACCCCGGCCCTCAGAATTTCCTTCCCCTGAACAGCAAAACGCCTCAATTTTTGAAAACTAGAAGAAGCACCGTTTTTAAGCATGAAATTTAACCCCGAATCCCATTCTGAGGTCCGTTTTTACATTCGGGTCAAAAATTTTTTTTCATCTCCAGAGCACAAAAATCTGTGACCCTAGCATCAGGAATTTCCTTCCCTGGATATCAAAACGGCTCAATTTTTGAAAACTAGAAGAAGCACCATTTTTAAGCATGAAATTTAACCCCGAATCCCATTCTTAGGTCCATTTTTACATTCGGGTGAAAAAAATTTTTTCATCTCCAGAGCACAAAAATCTGTGAACCCGGCATCAGGAATTTCCTTCCCCTGACACCAAAACGGCTCAATTTTTGAAAACTTGAAGAAGCACCATTTTTAAGCATGAACTTTAACCCAGAATCCCATTCTGAGGTCCGTTTTTACATTTGGGACAAAAAAAAATTTCATCTCTGGAGCACAAATATCTGTGACCCCGGCATCAGGAATTTCCTTCACCTGACACCAAAACGGCTCAATTTTTGAAAACTAGAAGAAGCACCATTTTTAAGCATGAAATTTAACCCCGAATCCCATTCCGAGGTCCGTTTTTCATTCGGGTCAAAAAAATTTTTTCATCTCCAGAGCAGAAAAATCTGTGACCCTGGCATCAGGAATTTCCTTCCCTGGATATCAAAACGGCTCAATTTTTGAAAACTAGAAGAAGCACCATTTTTAAGCATGAAATTTAACCTCGAATCCCATTCTGAGCTCCATTTTTACATTTGGGTCAAAAAAAATTTTTCATTTCCAGAGCACAAAAATCCGTGACCCCGGCATGACGAATTTCCTTCCCTGGATACCAAAACGGCTCAATTTTTGAAAACTAGAAGAAGCACCATTTTTAAGCATGAAATTTAACCCCGAATCCCATTCTTAGGTCCATTTTTACATTCGGGTGAAAAAAATTTTTTCATCTCCAGAGCACAAAAATCTGTGACCCCGGCAGGAATTTCCTTCCCCTGACACCAAAACGGCTCAATTTTTGAAAACTAGAAGAAGCACCAGTTTTAAGCATGAAATTTAACCCCGAATCCCATTCTGAGGTCCGTTTTTACATTCGGGTCAAAAATTTTTTTTCATTTGCAGAGCACAAAAATCTGTGACCCTGGCATCAGGAATTTCCTTCCCCTGAAACCAAAACGGCTCAATTTTTGAAAACTAGAAGAAGCACCATTTTTAAGCATGAAATTTAACCCCTAATCCTATTCTAAGGTCCGTTTTTACATTTGGGTCAAAAAAAATTTTTCATCTTCAGAGCACAAAAATCTGTGACTCCGGCATCAGGAATTTCCTTCCCTGGATACCAAAACGGCTCAATTTTTGAAAACTAGAAGAAGCACCATTTTTAAGCATGAAATTTAACCCCGAATCCCATTCTGAGGTCCATTTTTACATTTGGGTCAAAAAAAATTTTAATCTCCAGAGCACAAAAATCCGTGACCCCGGCATGAGGAATTTCCTTCCCTGGATACCAAAACGGCTCAATTTTTGAAAACTAGAAGAAGCACCATTTTTAAGCATGAAATTTAACCCCAAATCCCATTCCGAGGTCCGTTTTTACATTTGGGTCAAAAAAATTTTTTCATCTCCGGAGCACAAAAATCTGTGACCCCGGCATCTGGAATTTCCTTCCCCTGAAACCAAAACGGCTCAATTTTTGAAAACTAGAAGAAGCACCATTTTTAAGCATGAAATTTAACCCCTAATCCTATTCTGAGGTCCGTTTTTACATTTGGGTCAAAAAAAATTTTTCATCTTCAGAGCACAAAAATCTGTGACTCCGGCATCAGGAATTTCTTTCCCTGGATACCAAAACGGCTCAATTTTTGAAAACTAGAAGAAGCACCATTTTTAAGCATGAAATTTAACCCCGAATCCCATTCTGAGGTCCGTTTTTACATTTGGGTCAAAAAAAATTTTTCATCTCCAGAGCATAAAAATCTGTGACCCCGGCATCAGGAATTTCATTCCCCTGAAACCAAAACGGCTCAATTTTTGAAAACTAGAAAAAGCACAATTTTTAAGCATGAAATTTAACCCCGAATCCCATTCTGAGGTCGATTTTTACATTCGGGTCAAAAATTTTTTTTCATCTCCCGAGCACAAAAATCTGTGACCCCGGCATCAGGAATTTCCTTCCCCTGACACCAAAACGGCTCAATTTTTGAAAACTATAATAAGCACCATTTTAAGCATGAAATTTACCCCCAATCCCATTCTGAGGTCCGTTTTTACATTCGGGTCAAAAATTTTTTTTCATTTGCAGAGCACAAAAATCTGTGACCCTGGCATCAGGAATTTACTTCCCCTGAAACCAAAACGGCTCAATTTTTGAAAACTAGAAGAAGCACCATTTTTAAGCATGAAATTTAACCCCTAATCCTATTCTGAGGTCCGTTTTTACATTTGGGTCAAAAAAAAATTTTCATCTCCAGAGCACAAAAATCTGAGACCCTGGCATCAGGAATTTCCTTCCCTGGATATCAAAACGGCTCAATTTTTGAAAACTAGAAGAAGCACCATTTTTAAGCATGAAATTTAACCCCGAATCCCATTCTTAGGTCCATTTTTACATTCGGGTGAAAAAAATTTTTTCATCTCCAGAGCACAAAAATCTGTGACCCCGGCATCAGGAATTTCCTACCCCTGACACCAAAACGGCTCAATTTTTGAAAACTAGAAGAAGCACCAGTTTTAAGCATGAAATTTAACCCCGAATCCCATTCTGAGGTCCGTTTTTACATTCGGGTCAAAAAAATTTTTTCATTTGCAGAGCACAAAAATCTG
>NW_024100383.1:0-7902 GCF_016545835.1 Crotalus tigris
TCTGAGGTCCATTTTTACATTTGGGTCAAAAAAAATTTTTCACCTCTGGAGCACAAAAATCCGTGACCCCGGCATCAGGAATTTCCTTCCCCGGACATTAAAACGGCTCAATTTTTGAAAATTAGAAGAAGCACCCTTTTTAAGCATGAAATTTAACCCCGAATCTCACTCTGAGGTCCATTTTTACATTTAGGGTCAAAAAAATTTTTTCACCTCTGGAGCACAAACATCCGTGACCCCGGCATCAGGGATTTCCTTCCCTAGATACCAAAACGGCTCAATATTTGAAAACTACAAAAAGCACCATTTTTAAGCATGACATTTAACCCCGAATCCCATTCTGAGGCTGTTTTTACATTTGGGTCAAAAAAAAAATTTCATCTCCAGAGCACAAAAACACCATGACCCCGGCATCAGTAATTTCCTTCCCTGGACACTAAAACGGCTCAATTTTTGAAAATTAGAAGAAGCAACATTTTTAAGCATGAAATTTAACCCCGAATCCCACTCTGAGGTCCGTTTTTACATTTAGGTCAAAAAAATTTTTTCACTTCTGGAGCAAAAAAAAATCCGTGACCCCGGCATGACAAATTTCCTTCCCCGAACACCAAAACGGCTGAAAAATTAAAAACTAGAAAAAGCACCATTTTTAAGCATGAAATTTAAACCTGAAACCCATTCTGAGGTCTGTTTTTACATTTTGGGTCAAAAAAAATTTTCACCTCTGGAGCACAAAAATCCGTCACCCCGGCATCAGGAATTTCCTTCCCTGGATACCAAAAAGGCTCAATTTTTGAAAACTAGACAAAGCACCCTTTTTAAGCATCAAATTTAATCCCGAATCCCATGTTGAGGTCCGTTTTTACATTTGGGTCAAAAAAAATTTTTCACCTCTGCAGCAAAAAAATCTGTCACCCCGGCAACAGGAATTTCCTTCCCTGGATACCAAAAAGGCTCAATTTTTGAAAAGTAGACAAAGCACCATTTTTAAGCATCAAATTTAATACGGAATCCCATTCTGAGGTCCGTTTTTACATTTGAGTCAAAAAAAATTTTTCACCTCTGGAGCAAAAAAATCCGTCACCCTGACAACAGGAATTTCCTTCCCTGGATACCAAAAAGGCTCAATTTTTGAAAACTAGAAAAAGCACCCTTTTTAAGCATGAAATTTAAACCCGAGTCCCATTCTGAGGTCCGTTTTTACATTTGGGTCAAAAAAATTTTTTCACCTCTGGAGCAAAAAAATCTGTCACCCCGGCAACAGGAATTTCCTTCCCTGGATACCAAAAAGGCTCAATTTTTGAAAACTAGAAAAAGCACCATTTTAAAGCATCAAATTTAATCCCGAATCCAATTCTGAGGTCCGTTTTTACATATGGGTCAAAAAAATTTTTCACCTCTGGAGCAAAAAAAATCCGTGACCCCGGCATGAGAAATTTCCTTCCCCGAACACCAAAACGGCTGAAAAATTAAAAACTAGAAAAAGCACCATTTTTAAGCATGAAATTTAAACCGAATCCCTTATGAGGGGGGGGGGGTGGGTGAGGGAGGGGGGGGGGGGGGGGGGGGGGGGGCGCGGGGTGGTCTGTTTTTACATTTGGGTCAAAAAAATATTTTCACCTCTGGAGCACAAACACCCGTGACCCCCGGCCATCAGGGATTCCTTCCTAAGATACCAACACGGCTCAATATTGAAAACTACAAAAAGCACCATTTTTAAGCATGAATTTAACCCAAACCCATTCTGAGGTCCGATTTTACATTTGGGTCAAAAAAAAATTTTTCATCAAAGAGCACAAAAATCCGTGACCCCCGCATAAGGAATGTCCTTCCCTGATTACCAAAATGGCTCAATTTTTGAAAACTAGAAAAAGCACCATTTTTAAGCATGAAATATAACCCCGAATCCCATTCTGAGGTCCGTTTTTAGATTTCAGTCAAAAAAAAAAATTTCATCTCTGGAGCACAAAAATCCGTGACCCCGGCATCAGGAATTTCCTTTCCCGGACACTAAAACGGCTCAATTTTTGAAAATTAGAAGAAGCACCCTTTTTAAGCATGAAATTTAACCCCGAATCCCACTCTGAGGTCCATTTTTACATTTAGGGTCAAAAAAATTTTTTCACCTCTGGAGCACAAACATCAGTGACCCCTGGCATCAGGGATTTCCTTCCCTAGATACCAAAACGGCTCAATATTGAAAACTACAAAAAGCACCATTTTTAAGCATGACATTTAACCTCGAATCCCATTCTGAGGTCCATTTTTACATTTGGGTCAAAAAAAAAATTTCATCTCCAGAGCACAAAAATCCATGACCCCGGCATCAGGAATTTCCTTCCCTGGACACTAAAACGGCTCAATTTTTGAAAATTAGAAGAAGCACCATTTTTAAGCATGAAATTTAACCCCGAATCCCACTCTGAGGTCCGTTTTTACATTTAGGTCAAAAAAATTTTTTCACTTCTGGAGCAAAAAAAATCCGTGACCCCGGCATGACAAATTTCCTTCCCCGAACACCAAAACGGCTGAAAAATTAAAAACTAGAAAAAGCACCATTTTTAAGGATGAAATTTAAACCTGAATCCCATTCTGAGGTCTGTTTTTACATTTTGGGTCAAAAAAAATTTTCACCTCTGGAGCACAAAAATCCGTCACCCCGGCATCAGGAATTTCCTTCCCTGGATACCAAAAAGGCTCAATTTTTGAAAACTAGACAAAGCACCATTTTTAAGCATCAAATTTAATCCTGAATCCCATTCTGAGGTCCGTTTTTACATTTGGGTCAAAAAAATTTTTTCACCTCTGGAGCCAAAAAATCTTTGTCACCCCCGCCGCATCAGGAATTTCCTTCCGATGGATACCAGAAAAGGACTCAATTTTTGAAAAACTAGAAAAATGCACCATTTTTAAGCATGAAATATAACCCCGAATCCATTACTGAGGTCCATTTATTACATTTGCGGTCAAAAAAATTTTTTCACTCTGGAGCAAAAAAAATCCGTGACCCCGGCTGACAGAAATTCCTTCCCCGAACACCAAAACGGCTGAAAAATTAAAAACTAGAAAAAGCACCATTTTTAAGCATGAAATTTAAACCTGAATCCCATTCTGAGGTCTGTTTTTACATTTTGGGTCAAAAAAAATTTTCACCTCTGGAGCACAAAAATCCGTCACCCCGGCATCAGGAATTTCCTTCCGTGGATACCAAAAAGGCTCAATTTTTGAAAACTAGAAAAAGCACCATTTTTAAGCATGAAATTAAACCCCAAATACCATTCTGAGGTCCATTTTAGATTTGGGTCAAAAAATTTTTTTCACCTCTGGAGCAAAAAAATCCGTCACCCCGGCAACAGGAATTTCCTTCCCTTGATACCAAAACGGCTCAATTTTTGAAAACTAGAAAAAGCACCATTTTTAAGCATGAAATTTAACGCCGAATCCCATTCTGAGGTCTGTTTTTATATTTCAGTCAAAAAAAAAATTTTCATCTCTGGAGCACAAAAATCCGTGACCCCGGCATCAGGAATTTCCTTTCCCGGACACTAAAACGGCTCAATTTCTGAAAATTAGAAGAAGCACCATTTTTAAGCATGAAATTTAACCCCGAATCCCACTCTGAGGTCCATTTTTACATTTAGGTAAAAAAAATTTTTTCACCTCTGGAGCACAAACATCCGTGACCCCGGCATCAGGGATTTCCTTCCCTAGATACCAAAACGGCTCAATTTTTGAAAACTACAAAAAGCACCATTTTTAAGCATGACATTTAACCCCGAATCCCATTCTGAGGTCCGTTTTTACATTTGGGTCAAAAAAAAAATTTCATCTCGGAGCACAAAAATCCATGACCCCGGCATCAGGAATTTCCTTCCCTGGACACTAAAACGGCTCAATTTTTGAAAATTAGAAGAAGCACCATTTAAGCATGAAATTTAACCCCGAATCCCACTCTGAGCTCCATTTTTACATTTAGGTCAAAAAAAATTTTTCACCTCTGGAGCACAAACATCCGTGACCCCGGCATCAGGAATTTCCTTCCCCGAACACCAAAATGGCTGAAAAATTAAAAACTAGAAAAAGCACCATTTTTAAGCATAAAATTAAACCCCGAATACCATTCTGAGGTCCGTTTTTACATTTGGGTCAAAAAAATTTTTTCACCTCTGGAGCAAAAAAATCCGTCGCCCCGGCAACAGGAATTTCTTTCCCTGGATACCAAAAAGGCTCAATTTTTGAAAACTAGACAAAGCACCATTTTTAAGCATCAAATTTAATCCCGAATCCCATTCTGAGGTCCGTTTTTACATTTCGGTCAAAAAATTTTTTTCACCTCTGGAGCAAAAAAATCCGTCACCCCGGCATCAGGAATTTCATTCCCTGGATACCAAAAAGGCTCAATTTTTGAAAACTAGACAAAGCACCATTTTTAAGCATCAAATTTAATCCCGAATACAATTCTGAGGTCCGTTTTTACATTTGGGTCAAAAAAAATTTGTCACCTCTGGAGCAAAAAAATCCGTGACCCCGGCAACAGGAATTTCCTTCCCTGGATACCAAAACGGCTCAATTTTTGAAAACTAGAAAAAGCACCATTTTTAAGCATGAAATTTAACCCCGAATCCCATTCTGAGGTCCGTTTTTAGATTTCAGTCAAAAAAAAAATTTTCATCTCTGGAGCACAAAAATCCGTGACCCCGGCATCAGGAATTTCCTTTCCCGGACACTAAAACGGCTCAATTTTTGAAAATTAGAAGAAGCACCCTTTTTAAGCATGAAATTTAACCCCGAATCCCACTCTGAGGTCCATTTTTACATTTAGGTCAAAAAAAATTTTTCACCTCTGGAGCACAAACATCCATGACCCCGGCATCAGGGATTTCCTTCCCTAGATACCAAAACGGCTCAATATTTGAAAACTACAAAAAGCACCATTTTTAAGCATGACATTTAACCCCGAATCCCATTCTGAGGTCTGTTTTTATATTTCAGTCAAAAAAAAAATTTTCATCTCTGGAGCACAAAAATCCGTGACCCCGGCATCAGGAATTTCCTTTCCCGGACACTAAAACGGCTCAATTTTTGAAAACTAGACAAAGCACCATTTTTAAGCATCAAATTTAATCCCGAATCCCATTCTGAGGTCCATTTTTACATTTGGGTCAAAAAAATATTTTCACCTCTGGAGCAAAAAAAAATCCTGACCCCGGCATGAGAAATTTCCTTCCCCGAACACCAAAACGGCTGAAAAATTAAAAACTAGAAAAAGGACCATTTTTAAGCATGAAATTTAAACCAGAATCCCATTCTGAGGTCTGTTTTTACATTTTGGGTCAAAAAAAATTTCACCTCTGGAGCACAAAAATCCGTCATCCCGGCATCAGGAATTTCCTTCCCTGGATACCAAAAAGGCTCAATTTTTGAAAACTAGAAAAAGCACCATTTTTAAGCATGAAATTAAACCCGAATACCATTCTGAGGTCCATTTTTACATTTGGGTCAAAAAAATTTTTTCACCTCTGGAGCAAAAAAATCCGTCACCCCGGCAACAGGAATTTCCTTCCCTTGATACCAAAACGGCTCAATTTTTGAAAACTAGAAAAAGCACCATTTTTAAGCATGAAATTTAACGCCGAATCCCATTCTGAGGTCTGTTTTTATATTTCAGTCAAAAAAAAAATTTTCATCTCTGGAGCACAAAAATCCGTGACCCCGGCATCAGGAATTTCCTTTCCCGGACACTATAACGGCTCAATTTTTGAAAATTAGAAGAAGCACCATTTTTAAGCATGAAATTTAACCCCGAATCCCACTCTGAGGTCCATTTTTACATTTAGGTCAAAAATTTTTTTTCACCTCTGGAGCACAAACATCCGTGACCCCGGCATCAGGGATTTCCTTCCCTAGATACCAAAACGGCTCAATTTTTGAAAACTACAAAAAGCACCATTTTTAAGCATGACATTTAACCCCGAATTCCATTCAGAGGTCCGTTTTTACATTTGGGTCAAAAAAAAAATTTCATCTCCGGAGCACAAAAATCCATGACCCCGGCATCAGGAATTTCCTTCCCTGGACACTAAAACGGCTCAATTTTTGAAAATTAGAAGAAGCACCATTTAAGCATGAAATTTAACCCCGAATCCCACTCTGAGCTCCATTTTTACATTTAGGTCAAAAAAAATTTTTCACCTCTGGAGCACAAACATCCGTGACCCCGGCATCAGGAATTTCCTTCCCCGAACACCAAAATGGCTGAAAAATTAAAAACTAGAAAAAGCACCATTTTTAAGCATGAAATTTAAACCTGAATCCCATTCTGAGGTCTGTTTTTACATTTTGGGTCAAAAAAAATTTTCACCTCTGGAGGACAAAAATCCGTCACCCCGGCATCAGGAATTTCCTTCCCTGGATACCAAAAAGGCTCAATTTTTGAAAACTAGACAAAGCACCATTTTTAAGCATCAAATTTAATCCCGAATCCCATTCTGAGGTCCGTTTTTACATTTCGGTCAAAAAAATTTTTTCACCTCTGGAGCAAAAAAATCCGTTACCCCGGCATCAGGAATTTCGTTCCCTGGATACCAAAAAGGCTCAATTTTTGAAAACTAGACAAAGCACCATTTTTAACCATCAAATTTAATCCCGAATACAATTCTGAGGTCCGTTTTTACATTTGGGTCAAAAAAAATTTGTCACCTCTGGAGCAAAAAAATCCGTGACCCCGGCAACAGGAATTTCCTTCCCTTGATTCCAAAAAGGCTCAATTTTTGAAAACTAGAAAAAGCACCATTTTTAAGCATGAAATTTAACCCCGAATCCCATTCTGAGGTCCGTTTTTAGATTTCAGTCAAAAAAAAATTTTTCATCTCTGGAGCACAAAAATCCGTGACCCCGGCATCAGGAATTTCCTTTCCCGGACACTAAAACGGCTCAATTTTTGAAAATTAGAAGAAGCACCCTTTTTAAGCATGAAATTTAACCCCGAATCCCACTCTGAGGTCCATTTTTACATTTAGGTCAAAAAAATTTTTTTACCTCTGGAGCACAAACATCCATGACCCCGGCATCAGGGATTTCCTTCCCTAGATACCAAAACGGCTCAATATTTGAAAACTAAAAAAAGCACCATTTTTAAGCATGACATTTAACCCCGAATCCCATTCTGAGGTCCGTTTTTACATTTGGGTCAAAAAAAATTTTTCACCTCTGGAGCAAAAAAAACCGTAACCCCGGCATGAGAAATTTCCTTCCCCGAACACCAAAACGGCTGAAAAATTAAAAACTAGAAAAAGCACCATTTTAAAGCATGAAATTTAAACCTGAATCCCATTCTGAGGTCTGTTTTTACATTTTGGGTCAAAAAAAATTTTCACCTCTGGAGCACAAAAATCCGTCACCCCGGCATCAGGAATTTCCTTCCCTGGATACCAAAAAGGCTCAATTTTTGAAAACTAGACAAAGCACCCTTTTTAAGCATCAAATTTAATCCCGAATCCCATTTTGAGGTCCGTTTTTACATTTGGGTCAAAAAAAATTTTTCACCTCTGGAGCAAAAAAATCTGTCACCCCGGCAACAGGAATTTCCTTACCTGGATACCAAAAAGGCTCAATTTTTGAAAACTAGAAAAAGCACCATTTTTAAGCATCAAATTTAATCCCGAATCCAATTCTGAGGTCCGTTTTTACATTTGGGTCAAAAAAAATTTTTCACCTCTGGAGCAAAAAAATCCGTGACCCCGGCATCAGGAATTTCCTTCCGTGCATACCAAAAAGGCTCAATTTTTGAAAACTAGAAAAAGCACCATTTTTAAGGATGAAATTTAACGCCGAATCCCATTCTGAGGTCTGTTTTTATATTTCAGTCAAAAAAAAAATTTTCATCTCTGGAGCACAAAAATC
>NW_024100384.1:0-11899 GCF_016545835.1 Crotalus tigris
TTTTTTCTGGTTCCCCAGCCTGTGGGGAACCTAAGTATATGCATACTTTTTGAATTTGAGTTCAGTTTCACATTTTCAGTTTTCATGCTTACTTGGCTATTTGCCAACAAATGTGATAAATGCCAAGGCCTATCTTTTGAAGAAAAAGTTGGATACGTAAAACACATGTTTTTTCGGGTTCCCCAGCCTGTGGGGAACCTAACTATATGCATACGGTTCGCATTTAAGGTCAGTTTAACATTTTGAGTTTTCATGCTTACTTGGCTATTTGCCCACAAATGTGATAAATGCCAAGGCCTATCTTTTGATGAAAAAGTCGGATACGTAAAACACATGTTTTTTCGGGTTACCCAGCCTGTGGGGAACCTAAGTATATGCATACGTTTCGCATTTAAGGTCAGTTTAACATTTTGAGTTTTCATGCTTACTTGGCTATTTGCCCACAAATGTGATAAATGCCAAGGCCTATCTTTTGAAGAAATAGTTGGATACGTAAAACACATGTTTTTTCGAGTTTCCCAGCCTGTGGGGAACCTAAGTATTTGCATACTTTTCGAATTTAAGGTCAGTTTAACATTTTGAGTTTTCATGCTTACTTGGCTATTTGCCAACAAATGTGATAAATGCCTATCTTTTGAAGAAAAAGTTGGATACGTAAAACACATGTTTTTTCGGGTTTCCCAGCCTGTGGGGAACCTAAGTATTTGCATACTTTTCGAATTTGAGGTCAGTTTCACATTTTGAGTTTTCATGCTTACTTGGCTATTTGCCAACAAATGTGATAAATGCCTATCTTTTGAAGAAAAAGTTGGATACGTAAAACACATGTTTTTTCGGGTTCCCCAGAAGGTGGGGAACCTGAGTGTATGCATACTTTTCGAATTTGAGGTCAGTTTCACATTTTGAGTTTTCATGCTTACTTGGCTATTTGCCAACAAATGTGATAAATGCCAAGGCCTATCTTTTGAAGAAAAAGTTGGATATGTAAAACACATGTTTTTTCCGGTTCCCCAGCCTGTGGGGAACCTAAGTATATGCATACATTTCGAATTTGAGGTCAGTTTCACATTTTGAGTTTTCATGCCTACTTGGCTATTTGCCAACAAATGTGATAATTGCACAGGCCTTCCATTTGAAGGAAAGTTCGGATACGGAAAGCACATGTTTTTTCTGGTTCCCCAGCCTGTGGGGAACCTAAGTATATGCATACTTTTTGAATTTGAGTTCAGTTTCACATTTTCAGTTTTCATGCTTACTTGGCTATTTGCCAACAAATGTGATAAATGCCAAGGCCTATCTTTTGAAGAAAAAGTTGGATACGTAAAACACATGTTTTTTCCGGATCCCCAGCCTGTGGGGAACCTAGGTATATGCATACATTTCGAATTTGAGGTCAGTTTCACATTTTGAGTTTTCATGCTTACTTGGCTATTTGCCATCAAATGTGATAATTGCCCAGGCCTACCATTTGAAGGAATGTTCGGATACGGAAAACACATGTTTTTTCGGGTTCCTCAGCCTGGGGGGAACCTAAGTATATGGATACTTTTCGAATTTGAGTTCAGTTTCACATTTTCAGTTTTCATGCTTACTTGGCTATTTGCCAACAAATGTGATAAATGCCAAGGCCTATCTTTGAAGAAAAAAGTTGGATACGTAAAAACAAATGTTTTTTTTTCGGGGTTCCCCAGACTGTGGGGAACCTAAGGATATGCATAACGTTTCGCATTTAAGGTTCAGTTTCACATTTTGAGTTTTCATGCGACTTGGTATTTAGCTCAAAATGTGATAAATGCCAAGGCCTATCTTTTGAAAGAAAGTTTGGATACGGAAAACACATGTTTTTTCGCGTTCCCCAGAAGGTGGGGAACCTAAGTATATGCATACGTTTCGAATTTGAGGTCAGTTTCACATTTTGAATTTTCATGCTTACTTGGCTATTTGCCAACAAATGTGATAAATGCCAAGGCCTATCTTTTGAAGAAATAGTTGGATACGTAAAACACATGTTTTTTCGGGTTTCCCAGCCTGTGGGGAACCTAAGTATTTGCATACTTTTCGAATTTAAGGTCAGTTTAACATTTTGAGTTTTCATGCTTACTTGGCTATTTGCCAACAAATGTGATAAATGCCTATCTTTTGAAGAAAAAGTTGGATACGTAAAACACATGTTTTTTCGGGTTTCCCAGCCTGTGGGGAACCTAAGTATTTGCATACTTTTCGAATTTGAGGTCAGTTTCACATTTTGAGTTTTCATGCTTACTTGGCTATTTGCCAACAAATGTGATAAATGCCTATCTTTTGAAGAAAAAGTTGGATACGTAAAACACATGTTTTTTCCGGTTCCCCAGCCTGTGGGGAACCTAAGTATATGCATACATTTCGAATTTGATGTCAGTTTCACATTTTGAGTTTTCATGCTTACTTGGCTATTTGCCCACAAATGTGATAAATGCCAAGGCCTATCTTTTGAAGAAAAAGTCGGAGATGTAAAAACCATGTTTTTTCCGGTTCCCCAGCCTGTGGGGAAACCTAAGTATATGCATACATTCGAATTTGCGGTCAGTTTCCATTTTGAGTTTATGCTTACTTGGCTATTTGCCAACAAATGTGACAAATGCCAAGGCCTATCTTTTGAAGAAAAAGTTGGATACGGAAAACCCATGTTTTTTCGGGTTCCCCAGCCTGTGGGGAACCTAAGTATATGTATAGTTTTCGAATTTGAGGTCAGTTTCACATTTTGAGTTTTCATGTTTACTTGTCTATTTGCCAACAAATGTGATAAATGCCAAGGCCTATCTTTTGAAGAAAAAGTTGGATACGTAAAACACATGTTTTTTCCGGATCCCCAGCCTGTGGGGAACCTAGGTATATGCATACATTTCGAATTTGAGGTCAGTTTCACATTTTGAGTTTTCATGCTTACTTGGCTATTTGCCACCAAATGTGATAATTGCCCAGGCCTACCATTTGAAGGAATGTTCGGATACGGAAAACTCATGTTTTTTCGGGTTCCTCAGCCTGGGGGGAACCTAAGTATATGCATACTTTTCGAATTTGAGTTCAGTTTCACATTTTCAGTTTTCATGCTTACTTGCCTATTTGCCAACAAATGTGATAAATGCCAAGGCCTATCTTTTGAAGAAAAAGTTGGATACGTAAAACACATGTTTTTTCGGGTTCCCCAGCCTGTGGGGAACCTAACTATATGCATACGGTTCGCATTTAAGGTCAGTTTAACATTTTGAGTTTTCATGCTTACTTGGCTATTTGCCCACAAATGTGATAAATGCCAAGGCCTATCTTTTGAAGAAAAAGTTGGATACGTAAAACACATGTTTTTTCGGGTTCCCCAGCCTTTGGGGAACCTACGTATATGCATACTTTTCGAATTTGAGTTCAGTTTCACATTTTGAGTTTTCATGGTTACTTGGCAATTTGCCAACAAATGTGATAAATGCCAAGGCCTATCTTTTGAAGAAAAAGTTGGATAGGTAAAACACATGTTTTTTCGCGTTCCCCAGCCTGTGGGGAACCTAAGTATATGCATACGTTTCGCATTTAAGGTCAGTTTAACATTTTTAGTTTTCATGCTTACTTGGCTATTTGCCCACAAATGTGATAAATGCCCAGGCCTATCTTTTGAAGAAAAAGTTGGATACATAAAACACATGTTTTTTCAGGTTCCCCAGCCTATGGGGAACCTATGTATATGTATACATTTCGAATTTGAGGTCAGTTTCACATTTTGAGTTTTCATGCTTACTTGTCTATTTGCCAACAAATGTGATAAATGCCAAGGCCTATCTTTTGAAGAAAAAGTTGGATAGCTGAAACACATGTTTTTTCGGGTTCCCCAGCCTATGGGGATCCTAAGTATATGCATACATTTCGAATTTGAGGTCAGTTTCACATTTTGAATTTTTATGCTTACTTGGCTATTTGCCAACAAATGTGATAAATGCCAAGGCCTATCTTTTGAAGAAAAAGTTGGATACGTGAAACACATTTTTTTCAGGTTCCCCAGCCTATGGGGACGTGGGAACCTAAGAACCTAAGTATATGCATACTTTCGAATTTGAGGTCAGTTTCAAATTCTTGAGTTTCATGATTACTTGTCTATTTGCCAACAAAATGTGATATATGCCCAAAACCTATCTTTTGGAGAAAAAAAGTCGGGATACGTAAAACACATGTTTTTTCAGGTTCCCCAGCCTGGGGGAACCAAGTATATGAATAACTTTCGAATTTGAGGAGTTTCACATTTTGAGTTTTCATCTTTACTTGGCTATTTGCCAACAAATGTGATAAATGCCAAGGCCTATCTTTTGAAGAAAAATTTGGATACGTAAAACACATGTTTTTTCGGGTTCCCCAGCCTGTGGGGAACCTAAGTATATGCATACTTTTCGAATTTGAGGTCAGTTTCACATTTTGAGTTTTCATGCTTACTTGTCTATTTGCCAACAAATGTGATATATGCCCAAACCTATCTTTTGGAGAAAAAGTCGGATACGTAAAACACATGTTTTTTCAGGTTCCCCAGCCTGGGGGGAACCCAAGTATATGAATACTTTTCGAATTTGAGGTCAGTTTCACATTTTGAGTTTTCATGATTACTGCAATTGCCAACAATGGATATATGCCAAGGCTATCTTGAGAAAAAAGTTGGATAGGGGAAAACTCCATGTTTTTTCCCCAGCCTGGGGGGATCCTAAGTATATGCATACTTTTCGAATTTGAGGTCAGTTTCACATTTTGAGTTTTCATGCTTACTTGGCTATTTGCCAACAAATGTGACAAATGCCAAGGCCTATCTTTTGAAGAAAAAGTTGGATACGGAAAACCCATGTTTTTTCGAGTTCCCCAGCCTGTGGGGAACCTAAGTATATGTATAGTTTTCGAATTTGAGGTCAGTTTCACATTTTGAGTTTTCATGCTTACTTGGCTATTTGCCAACCAATGTGATAATTGCCCAGGCCTTCCATTTGAAGGAACGTTCGGATGCGGAAAACATATGTTTTTTCGAGTTCCCCAGCCTGGGGGGAACCTAAGTATATGCATACTTTTCGAATTTGAGGTCAGTTTCACATTTTGAGTTTTCATGCTTACTTGGCAATTTGCCAACAAATGTGATATATGCCAAGGCCTATCATTTGAAGAAAAAGTTGGATACGTAAAACACATGTTTTTTCAGGTTTCCCAGCCTATGGGGAACCTAAGTATATCTATACATTTCGAATTTGAGGTCAGTTTCACATTTTGAGTTTTCATGCTTACTTGGCTATTTGCCAACAAATGTGATAAATGCCAAGGCCTATCTTTTGAAGAAAAAGTTGAATACATAAAACACATGTTTTTTCGGGTTCCCCAGCCTGTGGGGAACCTAACTATATGCATACGTTTCGCAGTTAAGGTCAGTTTAACATTTTGAGTTTTCATGCTTACTTGGCTATTTGCCCACAAATGTGATAAATGCCAAGGCCTATCTTTTGAAGAAAAAGTCGGATACGTAAAACACATGTTTTTTCGGGTTCCCCAGCCTGTGGGGAACCTAAGTATTTGCATACTTTTCGAATTTGAGGTCAGTTTCACATTTTGAGTTTTCATGCTTACTTGGCTATTTGCCATCAAATGTGATAATTGCCCAGGCCTACCATTTGAAGGAATGTTCGGATACGGGAAAACTCATGTTTTTTCGGGTTTCCTCAGCCTGGGGGAAAAACACCTAATATATGCATATTGCGATTTTTAGTTCAGTTTCACATTTTGATTTTTCTGCTTACCTTTGCCCACAAATTTGAATAAATGCCAAGGCTATCTGTTTGAAAAAAAGTTGGATACGTAAAACACCTGTTTTTTTTCGGGTTTCCCCACCTGTGGGGAAACCTAAGTATATGCATACTTTTTTCGAATTTGAGGTCAGTTTCACATTTGAGTTTTCATGCTTACTTGGCTATTTGCCAACAAATGTGATATATGCCCAAACATATCTTTTGAGAAGAAAAAGTTGGATACGACAACACATGTTTTTTTCGAGTTCCCCAGCCTGTGGGGAACCTAAGTATATGCATACTTTTTGAATTTGAGGTCAGTTTCACATTTTGAGTTTTCATGCTTACTTGGCTATTTGCCATCAAATGTGATAATTGCCCAGGCCTACCATTTGAAGGAATGTTCGGATACGGAAAACTGATGTTTTTTCGGGTTCCTCAGCCTGGGGGGAACCTAAGTATATGCATACTTTTCGAATTTGAGTTCAGTTTCACATTTTCAGTTTTCATGCTTACTTGGCTATTTGCCAACAAATGTGATAAATGCTAAGGCCTATCTTTTGAAGAAAAAGTTGGATACGTAAAACACATGTTTTTTCGGTTTCCCCAGCCTGTAGGGAACCTAAGTATATGCATACGTTTCGCATTTAAGGTCAGTTTAACATTTTGAGTTTTCATGCTTACTTGGCTATTTGCCCACAAATGTGATAAATGCCAAGGCCTATCTTTTGAAGAAAAAGTTGGATACGTAAAACACATGTTTTTTCGGGTTCCCCAGCCTTTGGGGAACTTAAGTATATGCATACTTTTCGAATTTGAGTTCAGTTTCACATTTTGAGTTTTCATGGTTACTTGGCAATTTGCCAACAAATGTGATAAATGCCGAGGTCTATCTTTTGAAGACAAAGTTGGATACGTAAAACACCTGTTTTTTCGGGTTCCCCAGCCTGTGGGAAACCTAAGTATATGCATACTTTTCGAATTTGAGGTCAGTTTCAAATTTTGAGTTTTCATGCTTACTTGGCTATTTGCCAACAAATGTGATATATGCCCAAACCTATCTTTTGGAGAAAAAGTCGGATACATAAAATACATGTTTTTTCAGGTTCCCCAGCCTGTGGGGAACCTAAGTATATGCATACTTTTCGAATTTGAGTTCACTTTCACATTTTGAGTTTTCATGCTTACTTGGCTATTTGCCAACAAATGTGATAAATGCCAAGGCCTATCTTTTGAAGAAAAAGTTGGATACGTAAAACACATGTTTTTTCCGGTTCCCCAGCCTGTGGGGAACCTAAGTATATGCATACATTTCGAATTTGAGGTCAGTTTCACATTTTGAGTTTTCATGCTTACTTGGCTATTTGCCAACAAATGTGATAAATGCCCAGGCCTATCTTATGAAGGTAAGGTTGGATACGGAAAACACATGTTTTTCGGGTTCCCCAGCCTATTGGGAACCTAAGTATATGCATACATTTCGAATTTGAGGTCAGTTTCACATTTTGAGTTTTCATGCTTACTTGGCTATTTGCCAACAAATGTGATAAATGCCAAGGCCTATCTTTTGAAGAAAAAGTTGGATACGTAAAACACATGTTTTTTCCGGTTCCCCAGCCTGTCGGGAACCTAAGTATATGCATACATTTCGAATTTGAGGTCAGTTTCACATTTTGAGTTTTCATGCCTACTTGGCTATTTGCCAACAAATGTGATAATTGCCCAGGCCTTCCATTTGAAGGAAAGTTCGGATACGGAAAGCACATGTTTTTTCTGGTTCCCCAGCCTGTGGGGAACCTAAGTATATGCATACTTTTAGAATTTGAGTTCAGTTTCACATTTTCAGTTTTCATGCTTACTTGGCTATTTGCCAACAAATGTGATAATTCCATTCCTATGTTTTGAAGAAAAGTTGGATACGTAAAACACATGTTTTTTCCCGGGTCCCCAGCCTGTGGGGAACCTAAGTATATGCATACTTTTCGAATTTAAGGTCAGTTTAACATTTTGAGTTTTCATGCTTACTTGGCTATTTGCCCACAAATGTGATAAATGCCAAGGCCTATCTTTTGAAGAAAAAGTTGGATACGTAAAACACATGTTTTTTCGGGTTCCCCAGCCTATGGGGAACCTAAGTATATGCATACATTTCGAATTTGAGTCAGTTTCACATTTTGAGTTTTCATGCTTACTTGGCTATTTGCTAACAAATGTGATAAATGCCCAGGCCTATCTTATGAAGGTAAGGTTGGATACGGAAAACTCATGTTTTTTCGGGTTCCCCAGAAGGTGGGGAACCTGAGTATATGCATACTTTTCGAACTTGAGGTCAGTTTCACATTTTGAGTTTTCATGCTTACTTGGCTATTTGCCAACAAATGTGATAAATGCCAAGGCCTATCTTTTGAAGAAAAAGTTGGATACGTAAAACACATGTTTTTTCCAGATCCCCAGCCTCTGGGGAACCTAGGTATATGCATACATTTCGAATTTGTGGTCAGTTTCACATTTTGAGTTTTCATGCTTACTTGGCTATTTGCCAACAAATGTGATATATGCCCAAACATATCTTTTGAAGAAAAAGTTGGATACAGAAAACACATGTTTTTTCGAGTTCCCCAGAAGGTGGGGAACCTAAGTATATGCATACTTTTTGAATTTGAGGTCAGTTTCAGATTTTGAGTTTTCATGCTTACTTGGCTATTTGCCATCAAATGTGATAATTGCCCAGGCCTACCATTTGAAGGAATGTTCGGATACGGAAAACTCATGTTTTTTCGGGTTCCTCAGCCTGGGGGGAACCTAAGTATATGCATCCTTTTCGAATTTGAGTTCAGTTTCACATTTTCAGTTTTCATGCTTACTTGGCTATTTGCCAACAAATGTGATAAATGCTAAGGCCTATCTTTTGAAGAAAAAGTTGGATACGTAAAACACATGTTTTTTCGGTTTCCCCAGCCTGTAGGGAACCTAAGTATATGCATACGTTTCGCATTTAAGGTCAGTTTAACATTTTGAGTTTTCATGCTTACTTGGCTATTTGCCCACAAATGTGATAAATGCCAAGGCCTATCTTTTGAAGAAAAAGTTGGATACGTAAAACACATGTTTTGTCGGGTTCCCCAGCCTATGGGGAACCTAAGTATATGCATACATTTCGAATTTGAGGTCAGTTTCACATTTTGAGTTTTCATGCTTACTTGGCTATTTGCCAACAAATGTGATAAATGCCACGGCCTTATCTTTTGAAGAAAGTCGGATACGTAAAACACATGTTTTTTCGGGTTCCCCCAGCCTGTGGGGAACCTAAGTATATGCATACTTTTCGAATTTTGAGGTCAGTTTCACATTTTGAGTTTTTCATGCTTACTTGGCTTTTTGCGAACAAATGTGATAAATGCCAAGGCTATCGTTTGAGAAAAGTCGGATCGTAAAACACATGTTTTTTTTCAGGTTCGACCAGCCGTGGGAACCTAAGTATAGCATACTTGTCGGGAAAAAAATTTGAGGTCAGTTTCACATTTTTGAGTTTGGTTTCGATGCTTACTTGGCTATTTGCCAACAAATGTGATAACTGCCAAGCCTATCTTTTGAAGAAAAAGTTTGGATACGTAAAACACATGTTTTTTTCGTGTTCCCATCCTGTTGGGGAATCTCCTAAGTATTTGCATCTTTTCGAATTTGAGGTGCAGTTTCACTTTTTGAGTTTTTCCATGCTTACTACTTGGCTATTTGCAAACAAATGTGATATATGCCAAGGCCTATCTTTTGAAGAAAAAGTTGGATACGTAAAACACATGTTTTTTCGGGGTCCCCAGCCTATGGGGAACCTAAGTATATGCATACATTTCGAATTTGAGGTCAGTTTCACATTTTGAGTTTTCATGCTTACTTGGCTATTTGCCAACAAATGTGATAAATGCCTATCTTTTGAAGAAAAAGTTGGATACAGAAAACCCATGTTTTTTCGAGTTTCCCAGCCTGTGGGGAACCTAAGTATATGCATACTTTTTGAATTTGAGGTCAGTTTCACATTTTGAGTTTTCATGCTTACTTGGCTATTTGCCAACAAATGTGATAATTGCCCAGGCCTTCCATTTGAAGGAACGTTCGGATGCGGAAAACATATGTTTTTTCGAGTTCCCCAGCCTGGGGGGAACCTAAGTATATGCATACTTTTCGAATTTGAGGTCAGTTTCACATTTTGAGTTTTCATGCTTACTTGGCAATTTGCCAACAAATGTGATATATGCCAAGGCCTATCCTTTGAAGAAAAAGTTGGATAGGGAAAACTCATGTTTCTTCTGGGTCCCCAGCCTGGGGGGAACCTAAGTATATGCATACTTTTTGAATTTCAGGTCAGTTTCACATTTTCAGTTTTCATGCTTACTTGGCAATTTGCCCACAAATGTGATAAATGCCCAGGCCTATCTTTTGAAGGACAGGTTGGATACGGAAAACACATGTTTTTTCTGGTTCCCCAGAAGGTGGGGAACCTGAGTATATGCATACTTTTCGAATTTGAGGTCAGTTTCACATTTTGAGTTTTCATGCTTACTTGGCTATTTGCTAACAAATGTGATAAATGCCCAGCTTCCATTTGAGGAAGTTCTATACGGAAGCAATGTTTTTTTCTGTTCCCAGCCTGTGGGGAACCTAAGTCTATCATAGTTTTTGAATTGAGTTCAGTTTCACATTTTCAGTTTTTTCATGCTTTACTTGGCTATTTGCCAACAAATGTGATAAATGCCAAGGCCTATCTTTGAAGAAAAATTGATACGTAAACACATGTTTTTTCGGGTTCCCCAGCCTGTGGGGAACCTAAGTATATGCATACGTTTCTCATTTAAGGTCAGTTTAACATTTTGAGTTTTCATGCTTACTTGGCTATTTGCCCACAAATGTGATAAATGCCAAGGCCTATCTTTTGAAGAAAAAGTTGGATACATAAAACACATGTTTTTTCGGGTTCCCCAGCATGTGGGGAACCTAAGTATATGCATACTTTTCGAATTTGATGTCAGTTTCACATTTTGAGTTTTCATGCTTACTTGACTATTTGCCAACAAATGTGATATATGCCCAAACCTATCTTTTGAAGAAAAAGTCGGAGACGTAAAAACCATGGTTTTTTCGGGTTCCCCAGCCTGGGCGACCTAAGTATATGCATACTTTTTCAAATTTGCGGTCAGTTTTCCACATTTTCAGTTTTCATGCTTACTTGGCTATTTGCCAACAAATGTGATAAATGCCAAGGCCTATCTTTTGAAGAAAAAGTTGGATACGTAAAACACATGTTTTTTCCGGATCCCCAGCCTGTGGGGAACCTAGGTATATGCATACATTTCGAATTTGAGGTCAGTTTCACATTTTGAGTTTTCATGCTTACTTGGCTATTTGCCATCAAATGTGATAATTGCCCAGGCCTACCATGTGAAGGAATGTTCGGATACGGAAAACTCATGTTTTTTCGGGTTCCTCAGCCTGGGGGGAACCTAAGTATATGCATACTTTTCGAATTTGAGTTCAGTTTCACATTTTGAGTTTTCATGCTTACTTGGCTATTTGCCCACAAATGTGATAAATGCCAAGGCCTATCTTTTGAAGAAAAAGTTGGATACGTAAAACACATGTTTTTTCGGGTTCCCCAGCCTTTGGGGAACCTACGTATATGCATACTTTTCGAATTTGAGTTCAGTTTCACATTTTGAGTTTTCATGGTTACTTGGCAATTTGCCAACAAATGTGATAAATGCCAAGGCCTATCTTTTGAAGAAAAAGTTGGATAGGTAAAACACATGTTTTTTCGCGTTCCCCAGCCTGTGGGGAACCTAAGTATATGCATACGTTTCGCATTTAAGGTCAGTTTAACATTTTTAGTTTTCATGCTTACTTGGCTATTTGCCCACAAATGTGATAAATGCCAAGGCCTATCTTTTGAAGAAAAAGTCGGATACGTAAAACACATGTTTTTTCGGGTTCCCCAGCCTGGGGCGAACCTAAGTATATGCATACTTTTCGAATTTGAGGTCAGTTTCACATTTTGAGTTTTCATGCTTACTTGGCTATTTGCCAACAAATGTGATAAATGCCAAGGCCTATCTTTTGAAGAAAAAGTAGGATAC
>NW_024100385.1:0-24023 GCF_016545835.1 Crotalus tigris
GTCACAGTTCCAACCCCCAAGCCCATGCCATTTGCCCTCCCTTCCCTCCCACAACGGCGCACGCAGTCCCATCAGCCCCAGCCCTTCCATTTGCCCTCCCTTCCCTCCCACGACGGCGCACGCAGTCCCATCAGCCCCAGCCCTTCCCATTTGCCTTCCCATCCCTCCCACGACGGCGCACGCAGTCCCATCAGCCCCAGCCCTTCCCATTTGCCCTCCCTTCCCTCCCACGACGGCGCACGCAGCCCAATCAGCCCCAGCCCTTGCCATTTGCCCTCCCTCCCTTCCCTCCCACGACGGCGCACGCAGTCCCATCAGCCCCAGCCCTTGCCATTTGCCCTCCCGTCCCTCCCACGACGGCGCACGCAGTCCCATCTGCCCCAGCCCTTCCCATTTGCCCTCCCTTCCCTCCCACGACGGCGCACGCAGTCCCATCAGCCCCAGCCCTTGCCATTTGCCCTCCCTTCCCTCCCACGACGGCGCACGCAGTCCCATCAGCCCCAGCCCTTGCCATTTGCCCTCCCTTCCCTCCCACGACGGCGCACGCAGTCCCATCAGCCCCCAGCCCTTCCCATTTGCCTTCCCTTCCCTCCCACGACGGCGCACGCAGTCCCATCAGCCCCCAGCCCTTCCCATTTGCCCTCCCTTCCCTCCCACGACGGCGCACGCAGTCCCATCAGCCCCAGCCCTTCCCATTTGCCCTCCCCTCCCACGACGGCGCACGCAGTCCCATCATCCCCAGCCATTGCCATTTGCCTTCCCTTCCCTCCCACGACGGCGCACGCAGTCCCCATCAGCCCCACGCCTTGCCATTTGCTCCCTTCCCTCCCACGCCGGCGCACGCAGTCCCCATAGACCCACAGCCCTTGCCATTTGCCCTCCCTTCCCTCCCACGAACGGCGCACTGCATCCCATCAGCCCCAGCCCTTGCCATGTTGCCCTCCCTTCCTCCCCGCGGCGCACGCATCCCATCGCCCCAGCCCTTCACATTTGCCCTGCCCTCCCACGACGGCGCACAGCCAGTCCCATCAGCCCCCACCCGTGCCATTTGCCCTCATCTTCCCTCCACGACGTACGCACGCAGTCCCATCAGCCCCAGCCCGTTGCCATTTGCCCTCCCTTCCCTCCCCGAACGCGCACTGCAGTCCCACAGCCCCAGCCCTTGCATTTGCCCTCCCTTCCCTCGCCACGCGGCGACGCAGTCTCCATCAGCCCCAGCCCCTTGCCCATTTGCCCTCCCTTACCTCCCACGATGGCGCACGCAGTCCCATCATCCCCAGCCCTTGCCATTTGCCCTCCCTTCCCTCCCACGACGGCGCACGCAGTCCCATCAGCCCCAGCCCTTGCCATTTGCCCTCCCTTCCCTCCCACGACGGCGCACGCAGTCCCATCAGCCCCAGCCCTTCCCATTTGACCTCCCTTCCCTCCCACGACGGCGCACGCAGTCCCATCAGCCCCAGCCCTTCCCATTTGCCCTCCCTTCCCTCCCACGACGGCGCACGCAGTCCCATCATCCCCAGCCCTTGCCATTTGCCCTCCCTTCCCTCCCACGACGGCGCACGCAGTCCCATCATCCCCAGTCCTTGCCAGTTGCCCTCCCTTCCCTCCCAAGGCGCACGCAGTCCCATCAGCCCCAGCCCTTGCCATTTGCCCTCCCTTCTCTCCCACGACGGCGCACGCAGTCCCATCATCCCCAGCCCTTCCCATTTGCCCTCCCTTCCCTCCCACGATGGCGCACGCAGTCCCATCATCCCCAGCCCTTGCCATTTGCCCTCCCTTCCCTCCCACGACGGCGCACACAGTCCCATCATCCCCAGTCCTTGCCAGTTGCCCTCCCTTCCCTCCCAAGGCGCAAGCAGTCCCATTAGCCCACGCTTCCCTCCCATGACGCTCCAGTTCCAGCAGCACACCAGCCCTGTTTGCCTGTGTGCCCCCCTAACCCGCCTCCCTGGCTGTGGCAGAAGCTGCTCCGGCCTTTCTCCTCCTCCTCTCTTTCGTTTGAGTTGCGAGTCAAGCTGTCTTTGTGAAGTCCCCTTGAGGTGCCCCTCCCTCCCTCCCTCGTTCCCCAACACACTCTTGTCTGACTGCTCCCCCAAGTGGCCCCGGTGCTTGCTACTTCTGCTGCCAGTCCCCCTCTTCCGATTCTGGGGTCAGAGCTGCAAGGCCCCAAAACATGCAGAGCAGAGCACTTTTTAAAAAAAATCTTGCATCACAGCTGCCCTCCCCAGCCCCTGGGGTTGTTCATCGCATGCTGCCCCCGCAGCACCATGGCTGGGGGCTATTTGTCCCATATAGCCAAAGGCCCGGGACAAAGGGTGTCTGGGTGAATTGTCCAGGCTGAAGGGCGACGGGCAGAGGACCAAGGGTCCACTGGCCGTGGAGAATGGCTGCGGGAGGGCAACGGAGGAGGAAAGCTGGCTGTAAATGGGCTGAGGCGAGTGGCAGGGGGCGAAGGAGGCGTGACCAAGGGTCCATGCCTAAACATGGGGGGCAGTGCAGATGGAATCAGGAATAGTGCATCTCTTTTGTCTCTCTGGTTTCATGGACTGCAATGATCATGATCATCATTGACCAGTGAGGGAAGCGATCCAAAAGGATTCCCTTCCAGTTTGAGACTCAGTTGGGGAGCCTCAGGGACCGGGAGAGACTTCCAGCCGAGGGCTGTTGACGCCTCCAGTGTGATTCGCCCTCGCTGCTCACTCGGGGACTGAAAGAGAGAGACTTCTGGTGTGAGTCTCAGAAAGTATCTGCTCATGGACTGAGTGAGTCTGGGAGACGATAATTATCCACATCCATTCGGTGTGAGTGTCACACAAGCTCAGGGACTGAAAGACCTCTAAAAATGAGTCATCACTATTTACAGGATGGATTGGCATGTGGAATGCTTGTGTGGCCCTTCTCAAGTTCTAAGAAGTACAGCTGTGGCTAACATTACACTAGGCCAGAATACTAATTACTGTTTTAATAATCAGTGACCAAGCCTAGCAATAGAAAGGGCCATAGACATTTTCTTTTGGGTTTTAATAACCATTACCAGGCCTAACAGTAAGGAGGCAAGAAAAGTATGGAATCTTATGTACATCATGGAACACACCTAGAATGGGCTAAAAAGACAACAGGCAAGAAAACGAGAATCCCTATTATGTAGCAATGGTCACAGATAGGATTAAAATGTGTAGTGTGGTGTGATCATGAAAGTGGCTTACATTTTCAGCGATTGTTCTAAAGGTCAGTTTTGACATAATTGGTGAAATAGCATTCTGGGTGGAGATCATGTTCATTCTTGCGTTCCATTCCTTCTTCCTCCTTTTTCACCATCAACACTGCAGGCTGACAAGTGAGTCTTCTGTCTTCTAGGATGGTGTAGAGTACATGCCTTTGAGATAAAAAAAAAAAATCAACATTACTTCAGCTGCCACTGAGGTTTTACACCTAAGAAGGCACAATACACTGTGGTTACTATTACCTCAGAGGCAGGTGTTACCCCTACTTACCTAGGAAGAATGGACCATCAATTTTTTGTTGGGGGGGGGGAACATTGACCTCCCTCCATATCATAAAACTTTGAAGAATACAACTTACCTCACAGCGTAGGAGGCGCCATCACAGCCAAAGGCTAATAGGGCTTGAACTGGAGACATTTTCTTGCTGTCTTGGTTCTTCTTTTTTCTTTCTTCGCCTGTGTTTCTTCCTCCGTGTCTCTTCTGAGGACCATTTGGCAACAGGCGTGCAAATGTTCCTCCCCTCGATCTCAGGGACTCTAAAGCTACAAAATCTTTTATAGATCAACGGCCACACTTAGCATTAAAAAGGGCCATTGAGGCTTTCTTTCTGGTTCTAAGAACCATCGCCATGGCCAGAATTATGCCAGGCAAGAAAGGTATAAAATCTATAATTGATCAACAGCCACACCTAACATTAAAAAGGGCCATTGAGGTTTTCTTTTGGTTCTAAGAACCATCGCCATGGCTAGAATTATGCCAGGCAAGAAAGGTATAAAATCTATTATCCATCAATGGCCACACTTAGAATTAAAAAGGTCCATTGAAACTTTTTTTCTGATTCTAAGATCGATCGCCATGGCTAAAATTACGCCAGGCCGAAAACTATAAAATCTATGATTAATCACTGGCCACGTTGGTCATTTAAATGGGCCACTGAGAGGTTTTCTTTCTGGTTCTAAGAACCATAGCCATGGCTAAATTTACACTAGGCAGAAAACTATAAAATCTATTATCAATCAATGGCCACACTTAGAATTAAAAAGGTCCATTGAAACTTTCTTTCTGGTTCTAAGAACCGTTGCCAGGGCTTAATTTATGCCAGGCAAGAAAGATATAAAATCAACTATCTACAAGATCGTATTCATTCTTGATTTCCCTTCCTTCTTCTTGTACTTTTACCATCAAAGCTGAGTCTTCTGTCTTCTAAGATGCTGTAGTACATGCCTTTGAAATAAAAAAAAAATCAACGTTACTTCAGCTGCCACTGAGGTTTTACACCTAAGAAGGCACAATACCCTGTGGTTACTATTACCTCAGATGCAGGTGTTACCCCTACTTACCTAGGAAGAATGGACCATCAATTTTTTTTGGGGGGGGGGACCATTGACCTCCCTCCATATAATAAAACTTTGAAGAATACAACTTACCTCACAGCGTAGGAGGCGCCATCACAGCCAAAGGCTAATAGGGCTTGAACTGGAGACATTTTCTTGCTGTCTTGGTTCTTCTTTTTTCTTTCTTCGCCTTTGTTTCTTCCTCCGTGTCTCTTGTGAGGAACATTTGGCAACAGGCGTGCAAATATTCCTCCCCTCGATCTCAGGGACTCTAAAGCTACAAAAGCTTTTATAGATCAACGGCCACACTTAGCATTAAAAAGGGCCGTTGAGGCTTTCTTTCTGGTTCTAAGAACCATCGCCATGGCCAGAATTATGCCAGGCAAGAAAGGTATAAAATCTATAATGGATCAACAGCCACACCTAGCATTAAAAAGTGCCATTGAGGTTTTCTTTTGGTTCTAAGAACCATCGCCATGGCTAGAATTATGCCAGGCAAGAAAGGTATAAAATCTATTATCCATCAATGGCCACACTTCGAATTAAAAAGGTCCATTGAAACTTTTTTTCTGATTCTAAGATCGATCGCCATGGCTAAAATTACGCCAGGCAGAAAACTATAAAATCTATGATTAATCACTGGCCACGTTGGTCATTTAAATTGGCCACTGAGAGGTTTTCTTTCTGGTTCTAAGAACCATAGCCATGGCTAAATTTACACTAGGCAGAAAACTATAAAATCTATTATCAATCAATGGCCACACCTAGAATTAAAAGGTCCATTGAAACTTTCTTTCTGGTTCTAAGAACCGTTGCCAGGGCTTAATTTATGCCAGGCAAAAAAGATATAAAATCAACTATCTACAAGATCGTATTCATTACTTGTTTCCATTCCTTCTTCTTGTACATTACCATCCAGCTGAGTCTTCTGTCCTTCTAAGATGCTGTATATAATGCCCCGTTGAAATAAAAACAAAATCCAACTTACTTCAGCTGCCAATGAGTTTTACACCTAATAAGGCACATCACGTGTTACTATTACCTCAATGCAGTGTTTACCTCTACTTACCTAGGAAAATGGACCATCCATTTTTTTTGCTGGGGGGGGGGACCATTGAACTCCCTCTCATATCATAAAACTTGAAGAATACACTACCTCACAGCGTAGGAGCTCCATCACAGCCAAAGGCTAATAGGGCGTTGAACTGGAGACTTTTTTCTTGCTGTCTTGGTCTTCTTTTTTCTGTCTTCGCCTTTGTTTCTTCCTCCGTGTCCTCTTCTGAGGAACATTTGGCAACTGCGTGCAAATGTTCCTCCCCTCGATCTCAGGGATCTAAAGCTCAAAAGCTTTTATAGATCAACGCCCACTTACTTAAAAGGGCCGTTGAGGCTTTCTTTCTGTTTCTAAGAACCATCGCCATGGCCAGAATTATGCCAGGCAAGAAAGGTATAAAATCTATAATGGATCAACAGCCACACCTAGCATTAAAAAGGGCCATTGAGGTTTTCTTTTGGTTCTAAGAACCATCGCCATGGCTAGAATTCTGCCAGGCAAGAAAGGTATAAAATCTATTATCCATCAATGGCCACACTTAGAATTAAAAAGGTCCATTGAGAGGTTTCCTTTCTGGTTCTAAGATCGATCGCCATGGCTAGAATTATGCCAGGCAGAAAACTATAAAATCTATGATTAATCACTGGCCACGTTGGTCATTTAAATGGGCCACTGAGGTGTTTTCTTTCTGGTTCTAAGAACCATAGCCATTGCTAAATTTCCACTAGGCGAACACTATAAAATTTTATCAATCTGGCCACACCTAATCATTAAAAGGTCCATTGAGAACTTCCTTTCTGTTCTAAGAACCGTTCCAGGACTAATTTATGCCAGGCAAGAAAGATATAAAATCACATATCTACAAGATCGTTTCATTCTTGATTTTCCATTCCTTCTTCTTGTACTTTTACCATCAAAGTGAGTCTTCATGTCTTCTAAGTGCTGTAGTTACATGCCTTTTGAAATAAAAAAAATCACGTTACTTCAGCTGCACTGAGGCTTTCACTAGCAGGCACAATACACTGTGGTTACTATTACATCAGATGCAGGTGTTACCCCTACTTACCTAGGAAGAATGGACCATCAATTTTTTTTGCTGGGGGGGGGACCATTGACCTCCCTCCATATCATAAAACTTTGAAGAATACAACTTACCTCACAGCGTAGGAGGCGCCATCACAGCCAAAGGCTAATAGGGCTTGAACTGGAGACATTTTCTTGCTTTCTTGGTTCTTCTTTTTTCTTTCTTCGCCTTTGTTTCTTCCTCCGTGTCTCTTCTGAGGAACATTTGGCAACAGGCGTGCAAATGTTCCTCCCCTGATCTGAGGACTCTAACGCTACAAAAGCTTTATAGATCAACCGTCCACCTTAGCATTAAAAGGGGCCGTTGAGGCTTTCTTTCTGGTTCTAAGAACCATCGCCATGGCCAGAATTATGCCAGGCAAGAAAGTTATAAAATCTATAATGGATCAACAGCCACACCTAGCATTAAAAAGGGCCATTGAGGTTTTCTTTTGGTTCTAAGAACCATCGCCATGGCTAGAATTATGCCAGGCAAGAAAGGTATAAAATCTATTATCCATCACTGGCCACACTTAGAATTAAAAAGGTCCATTGAAACTTTTTTTCTGATTCTAAGATCGATCGCCATGGCTAAAATTACGCCAGGCAGACAACTATAAATTCTATGATTAATCCCTGTCCACTTTGGTCATGTAAAAATGGGCCACTGAGAAGTTTTTCTTTCTGGTTCTAATGAAACAATAGCCATGGCCTAAATTTACACTAGGCATAAAACGATAAATCTATTATCAATCAATGGCCAGCACCTAGAATTAAAAGTCCATTGAAACGTTCCTTTCTGGTTCTAAGAAACCGTTTGCCAGGCTTAATTTATGCCAGGCAAGAGATATTAAAATCAACTATCTACAAGATCGTATTCTTTCACCCCTTGATTTCCATTCTTCTTCTTGTACTTGTTACCATCAAGCTGAGTCTTCTAGTCTTCTAAGATGCTGTAGTACTGCCGTTTGAAATAAAAAAAAATCAACGTTTACTTCAGCTGTCACTGATAGTTTTACACCTAAATGCACAAACAACTGTGGTTACTATTACCTCGATGCAGGGGTTACCCCTACTTACCTAAAGAATGGACCATCAATTTTTTTTGCTGGGGGGGGGAACCATTGACCTCCCTCCATATCATAAAACTTTGAAGAATACAACTTACCTCACAGCGTAGGAGGCGCCATCACAGCCAAAGGCTAATAGGGCTTGAACTGGAGACTTTTTCTTGCTGTCTTGGTTCTTCTTTTTTCTTTCTTCGCCTTTGTTTCTTCCTCCGTGTCTCTTCTGAGGAACATTTGGCAACAGGTGTTCAAATGTTCCTCCCCTCGATCTCAGGGACGCTAAAGCTACAAAAGCTTTTATAGATCAACGGCCACACTTAGCATTAAAAGGGCCGTTGAGGCTTTCTTTCTGGTTCTAAGAACCATCGCCATGGCCAGAATTATGCCAGGCAAGAAAGGGATAAAATCTATAATGGATCAACAGCCACACCTAGCATTAAAAAGGGCCATTGAGGTTTTCTTTTGGTTCTAAGAACCATCGCCATGGCCAGAATTATGACAGGCAGAAAACTATAAAATCTATAATCAGTCAACAGTCACACTGGTCATTTAAAAAGGCCGTTGTAATTTCCTTTCTGGTTCTAAGAACCATCACCATGGCTAAAATTACGCCAGGCAGAAAACTATAAAATCTATTATCGATCAACAGCCATGCCTAGCATTTAAAAGGGCTGTTGGGGAGGTTTCCTTTCTGGTTCTAATAACCATTGCCAGGGCTTAATTTATGCCAGGCAAGAACGATATAAAATCTATTATCTAAAACATTATATTCTTCTTAATTTCCATTCCTTCTTATTGTACTTTTACCATCGACGCTGAGTCTTCTGTCCTCTAAGATGCTGTAGTACATGCCTTTGAGACAAAAAAAAAATCAGCATTACTTCAGCTGCCACTGGCGTTTTACTCCTATGAATGCACAATACACTGTGGTTACTATTACCTCAGAAGCAGTTGTTACCCCCTAGTTACCTAGGAAGAATGGACCATCAATTTCCTAGGAAGAATGGACCATCCACTTCACTCCATATCCTAAGACTCTGAAGAATACAACTTACCTCACAGCGTAGGAGGCGCCATCACAGCCAAAGGCTAATAGGGCTTGAACTGGAGACATTTTCTTGCTGTCTTGGTTCTTCTTTTTTCTTTCTTCGCCTTTGTTTCTTCCTCCGTGTCTCTTCTGAGGAACATTTGGCAACAGGCGTGCAAATGTTCCTCCCCTCGATCTCAGGGACGCTAAAGCTACAAAAGCTTTTATAGATCAACGGCCACACTTTGCATTAAAAGGGCCGTTGAGGCTTTCTTTCTGGTTCTAAGAACCATCGCCATGGCCAGAATTATGCCAGGCAAGAAAGGTATAAAATCTATAATGGATCAACAGCCACACCTAGCATTAAAAAGTGCCATTGAGGTTTTCTTTTGGTTCTAAGAACCATCGCCATGGCTAGAATTATGCCAGGCAAGAAAGGTATAAAATCTAGTATCCATCAATGGCCACACTTAGAATTAAAAAGGTCCATTGAAACTTTTTTTCTGATTCTAAGATCGATCGCCATGGCTAAAATTACGCCAGGCAGACAACTATAAAATCTATGATTAATCACTGGCCACGTTGGTCATTTAAATGGGCCACTGAGAGGTTTTCTTTCTGGTTCTACGAACCATAGCCATGGCTAAATTTACACCAGGCAGAAAACTATAAAATCTATTATCAAGCAATGGCCACACCTAGAATTAAAAGGTCCATTGAAACTTTCTTTCTGGTTCTAAGAACCGTTGCCAGGGCTTAATTTATGCCAGGCAAGAAAGATATAAAATCAACTATCTACAAGATCATATTCATTCTTGATTTCCATTCCTTCTTCTTGTACTTTTACCATCAACACTGAGTCTTCTGTCTTCTAAGATGCTGTAGTACATGCCTTTGAGACAAAAAAAAAAATCAGTGTTACTTCAGCTGCCACTGGCGTTTTACTCCTATGAATGCACAATACACTATGGTTACTATTACCTCAGAAGCAGGTGTTACCCCCTACTTACCTAGGAAGAATGGACCATCAATTTTTTTTGGAGGGGGACCATCGACCTCCCTCCATATCCTAAAACTTTGAAGAGTACAACTTACCTCACAGCGTAGGAGGCGCCGTCACAGCCAAAGGCTAATAGGGCTTGAGCTGCAGACATTTTCTTGCTGTCTTGGTTCTTCTTTTTTCTTTCTTCGCTTTTGTTTCTTCCTCCACCGTGTCTCTTCTGAGGAACATTGCCATGCAAATGTTCCTCCCCTCAATCTCCGGGACTCTAAAGCTATAAATTCTTTTCTAGATCAACGGCTACACCTATCATTAAAAAGGGCCGTTGAGGCTTTCTTTCTGGTTCTAAGAACCATCGCCATGGCCAGAATTATGCCAGGCAAGAAAGGTATAAAATCTATAATGGATCAACCGCCACACCTAGCATTAAAAAGGGCCATTGAGGTTTTCTTTTGGTTCTAAGAACCATCGCCATGGCCAGAATTATGCCAGGCAGAAAACTATAAAATCTATAATCAGTCAACAGCCACACTGGTCATTTAAAAAGGCCGCTGTAATTTCCTTTCTGGTTCTAAGAACCATCACCATGGCTAAAATTACGCCAGGCAGAAAACTATAAAATCTATTATCGATCAACAGCCATGCCTAGCATTTAAAAGGGCTGTTGGGGAGGTTTCCTTTCTGGTTCTAATAACCATTGCCAGGGCTTAATTTATGCCAGGCAAGAACGATATAAAATCTATTATCTAAAACATTATATTCTTCTTAATTTCCATTCCTTCTTCTTGTACTTTTACCATCGACGCTGAGTCTTCTGTCCTCTAAGATGCTGTAGTACATGCCTTTGAGACAAAAAAAAAATCAGCATTACGTCAGCTGCCACTGGCGTTTTACTCCTATGAATGCACAATACACTGTGGTTACTATTACCTCAGAAGCAGTTGTTACCCCCTAGTTACCTAGGAAGAATGGACCATCAATTTCCTAGGAAGAATGGACCATCTACTTCACTCCATATCCTAAGACTCTGAAGAATACAACTTACCTCACAGCGTAGGAGGCGCCATCACAGCCAAAGGCTAATAGGGCTTGAACTGGAGACATTTTCTTGCTGTCTTGGTTCTTCTTTTTTCTTTCTTCGCCTTTGTTTCTTCCTCCGTGTCTCTTCTGAGGAACATTTGGCAACAGGCGTGCAACTGTTCCTCCCCTCGATCTCAGGGACTCTAAAGCTACAAAAGCTTTTATAGATCAACGGCGCAACTTCAGGCATTAAAAAGGGGCCGTTAAGCTTTCTTTCTGGTTCTAAGAACACCATCGCCAATGGCAGAATTATGCAGGCAAGAAGGTAAATAAAATTTCTCTAATGGATCAACAGCCACACCTAGCATTCAAAGCCATTGCGGTTTTTCTTTTGTGTTTTCTAAGAACCGCCCATGCTAGAATTAGCCAGGCAAGAAAGGTATAAATCTATTATCCATCTTGCCACACTTAGAATTAAAAAGGTCCATTGAAACTTTTTTTCTGATTCTAAGATCGATCGCCATGGCTACAATTACGCCAGGCAGAAAACTATAAAATCTATGATTAATCACTGGCCACGTTGGTCATTTAAATGGGCCACTGAGAGGTTTTCTTTCTGGTTCTAAGAACCATAGCCATTGCTAAATTTACACCAGGCAGAAAACTATAAAATCTATTATCAATCAATGGCCACACCTAGAATTAAAAGGTCCATTGAAACTTTCTTTCTGGTTCTAAGAACCGTTGCCAGGGCTTAATTTATGCCAGGCAAGAAAGATATAAAATCAACTATCTACAAGATCTTATTCATTCTTGATTTCCATTCCTTCTTCTTGTACTTTTACCTTCAAAGCTGAGTCTTCTGTCTTCTAAGATGCTGTAGTACATGCCTTTGAAATAAAAAAAAAATCAACGTTACTTCAGCTGCCACTGAGGTTTTACACCTAAGAAAGCACAATACACTGTGGTTACTATTACCTCAGATGCAGGTGTTACCCCTACTTACCTAGGAAGAATGGACCATCAATTTTTTTTGCTGGGGGGGGGACCATTGACCTCCCTCCATATCATAAAACTTTGAAGAATACAACTTACCTCACAGCGTAGGATGCGCCATCACAGCCAAAGGCTAATAGGGATTGAACTGGAGACATTTTCTTGCTGTCTTGGTTCTTCTTTTTTCTTTCTTCGGCTTTGTTTCTTCCTCCGTGTCTCTTCTGAGGAACATTTGGCAACAGGCGTGCAAATGTTCCTCCCCTCGATCTCAGGGACTCTAAAGCTACAAAATCTTTTATAGATCGACGGCCACACTTAGCATTAAAAAGGGCCGTTGAGGCTTTCTTTCTGGTTCTAAGAACCATCGCCATGGCCAGAATTATGCCAGGCAAGAAAGGTATAAAATATATAATGGATCAACAGCCACACCTAGCATTAAAAGGTGCCATTGAGGTTTTCTTTTGGTTCTAAGAACCATCGCCATGGCTAGAATTATGCCAGGCAAGAAAGGTATAAAATCTATTATCCATCAATGGCCACACTTAGACTTAAAAAGGTCCATTGAAACTTTTTTTCTGATTCTAAGATCGATCGCCATGGCTAAAATTACGCCAGGCAGAAAACTATAAAATCTATGATTAATCACTGGCCACGTTGGTCATTTAAATCGGCCACTGAGAGGTTTTCTTTCTGGTTCTAAGAACCATAGCCATGGCTAAATTTACACCAGGCAGAAAACTATAAAATCTATTATCAATCAATGGCCACACCTAGAATTAAAAGGTCCATTGAAACTTTCTTTTTGGTTCTAAGAACCGTTGCCAGGGCTTAATTTATGCCAGGCAAGAAAGATATAAAATCAACTATCTACAAGATCTTATTCATTCTTGATTTCCATTCCTTCTTCTTGTACTTTTACCTTCAAAGCTGAGTCTTCTGTCTTCTAAGATGCTGTAGTATATGCCTTTGAAATAAAAAAAAAATCAACGTTACTTCAGCTGCCACTGAGGTTTTACACCTAAGAAGGCACAATACACTGTGGTTACTATTACCTCAGAGGCAGGTGTTACCCCTACTTACCTAGGAAGAATGGACCATCAATTTTTTTTGCTTGGGGGGGACCATTGACCTCCCTCCATATCATAAAACATGGAAGAATACAACTTACCTCACAGCGTAGGAGGCGCCATCACAGCCAAAGGCTAATAGGGCTTGAACTGGAGACATTTTCTTGCTGTCTTGGTTCTTCTTTTTTCTTTCTTCGGCTTTGTTTCTTCCTCCGTGTCTCTTCTGAGGAACATTTGGCAACAGGCTTGCAAATGTTCCTCCCCTCGATCTCAGGGACTCTAAAGCTACAAAATCTTTTATAGATCAACGGCCACACTTAGCATTAAAAAGGGCCGTTGAGGCTTGCTTTCTGGTTCTAAGAACCATCGCCATGGCTAGAATTATGCCAGGCAAGAAAGGTATAAAATCTATTAGCCATCAATGGCCACACTTAGAATTAAAAAGGTCCATTGAAACTTTTTTTCTGATTCTAAGATCGATCGCCATGGCTAAAATTACCCAGGCCGAAAACTATAAATCTAGATTATCACGCTGGCACGTTGTTCTTTAAAATGGGCCCACTGAGCGTTTTCTTTCTGGTTCCTAAGACCATAGCCATTCCTAAATTTAACACTAGGCATAAAAACTATAAAATCCTATTTATCAATCAATGGCCACACCTAGGAATTAAAAAAGGTCCATTTTGTAAACTTTTCTTCTGGTTCTCAGGAACCATTGCCAGGGCTTAATTTATGCCAGGCAAGAAAGATATAAAATCAACTATCTACAAGATCGTATTCATTCTTGATTTCCCTTCCTTCTTCTTGTACTTTTACCATCAAAGCTGAGTCTTCTGTCTTCTAAGATGCTGTAGTACATGCCTTTGAAATAAAAAAAAAAAATCAACGTTACTTCAGCTGCCACTGAGGTTTTACACCTAAGAAGGCACAATACACTGTGGTTACTATTACCTCAGATGCAGGTGTTACCCCTTCTTACCTAGGAAGAATGGACCATCAATTTTTTTTGGGGGGGACCATTGACCTCCCTCCATATCATAAAACTTTGAAGAATACAACTTACCTCACAGCGGAGGATGCGCCATCACAGCCAAAGGCTAATAGTGCTGACTGGAGACATTTCTTGCTGTCTTGGTTTCTTTCTTTTTTCTTTCTCGGCTTTGTTTCTTCATCCGTGGTCGCTTCTGAGGAACATTTGGCAACATGCCGGCAAATGTTCCTCCCCTCGATTCTCAGGACTCTATGCTCAAATCTTTTATAGATTCACGGCCACACTTAGCATTAAAAAGGGCCGTTTGCGCTGGCGTTCTGGTTCTAAGACCATCGCCAGGCTAGAATTATGGCAGGCAGAAAGGTATAAAAATCTATATCCATCAATGGCCACACTTAGAATTAAAAAGGTCCATTGAAACTTTTTTTCTGATTCTAAGATCGATCGCCATGGCTAAAATTACGCCAGGCAGAAAACTATAAAATCTATGATTAATCACTGGCCACTTTGGTCATTTAAATGGGCCACTGAGAGGTTTTCTTTCTGGTTCTAAGAACCATAGCCATGCCTAAATTTACACTAGGCAGAAAACTATAAAATCTATTATCAATCAATGGCCACACCTAGAATTAAAAGGTCCATTGAAACTTTCTTTCTGGTTCTAAGAACCGTTGCCAGGGCTTAATTTACGCCAGGCAAGAAAGATATAAAGTCAACTATCTACAAGGTCGTATTCATTCTTGATTTCCATTCCTTCTTCTTGTACTTTTACCATCACAGCTGAGTCTTCTGTCTTCTAAGATGCTGTAGTATATGCCTTTGAGATATATAAAAAAAAAAAATCGACGTTACTTCACGCCACTGAGGTTTTACACCTAAGAATGCCACAATAACTGTGGTTTACTATTACTCAGATGCAGGTGTTTACCTTCTTACCTAGGAAGAATGGACCATCAATTTTTTCCGGGGGGACCATTGACCTCCCTCCATATCATAAAACTTTGAATCAATACAACTTCTCTCACAGCGTAGATGCGCCAATCACATCCAAAGGCTGAATAGGGCTTGAACTGGAGGACATTTTCTTGCTTCCTTGTTTCTTCTTTTTTCTTTCTCGGCTTGTTCCTTCTTCTCCGGGTTCGCTTCTGGAGGAACATTTGGCAACAGGCGTGCAAATGTTCCTCCCTTCGATCTCAGGGACTCTAAAGCTACAAAATCTTTTATAGAACAACGGCCACACTTAGCATTAAAAAGGGCCGTTGAGGCTTTCTTTCTGGTTCTAAGAACCATCGCCATGGCCAGAATTATGCCAGGCAAGAAAGGTATAAAATCTATAATTGATCAACAGCCACACCTAGCATTAAAAAGGGCCATTGAGGTTTTCTTTTGGTTCTAAGAACCATCGCCATGGCTAGAATTATGCCTGGCAAGAAAGGTATAAAATCTATTATCCATCAATGGCCACACTTAGAATTAAAAAGGTCCATTGAAACTTTTTTTCTGATTCTAAGATCGATCGCCATGGCTAAAATTATGCCAGGCAGAAAACTATAAAATCTATGATTAATCACTGGCCACGTTGGTCATTTAAATGGGCCACTGAGTGGTTTTCTTTCTGGTTCTAAGAACCATAGCCATGGCTAAATTTACACCAGGCAGAAAACAATAAAATCTATTATCAATCAATGGCCACACCTAGAATTAAAAGTTCCATTGAAACTTTCTTTCTGGTTCTAAGAACCGTTGCCAGGGCTTAATTTATGCCAGGCAAGAAAGATATAAAATCAACTATCTACAAGATCGTATTCATTCTTGATTTCCATTCCTTCTTCTTGTACTTTTACCATCAAAGCTGAGTCTTCTGTCTTCTAAGATGCTGTAGTACATGACTTTGAAATAAAAAAAAAAATCAACGTTACTTCAGCTGCCACTGAGGTTTTACACCTAAGAAGGCACAATACACTGTGGTTACTATTACCTCAGATGCAGGTGTTACCCCTTCTGACCTAGGAAGAATGGACCATCAATTTTTTTCGGGGGGACCATTGACCTCCCTCCATATCATAAAACTTTGAAGAATACAACTTACCTCACAGCGTAGGATGCGCCATCACAGCCAAAGGCTAATAGGGCTTGAACTGGAGACATTTTCTTGCTGTCTTGGTTCTTCTTTTTTCTTTCTTCGGCTTTGTTTCTTCCTCCGTTTCTCTTCTGAGGAACATTTGGCAACAGGCGTGCAAATGTTCCTCCCCTCGATCTCAGGGACTCTAAAGCTACAAAATCTTTTATAGATCAACGGCCACACTTATCATTAAAAAGGGCCGTTGAGGCTTTCTTTCTGGTTCTAAGAACCATCGCCATGGCCAGAATTATGCCAGGCAAGAAAGGTATAAAATCTATAATGGATCAACAGCCACACCTAGCATTAAAAAGGGCCATTGAGGTTTTCTTTTGGTTCTAAGAACCATCGCCATGGCTAGAATTATGCCAGGCAAGAAAGGTATAAAATCTATTATCCATCAATGGCCACACTTAGAATTAAAAAGGTCCATTGAAACTTTTTTTCTGATTCTAAGATCGATCGCCATGGCTAAAATTACGCCAGGCAGAAAACTATAAAACCTATGATTAATCACTGGCCACGTTGGTCATTTAAATGGGCCACTGAGAGGTTTTCTTTCTGGTTCTAAGAACCATAGCCATGGCTAAATTTACACCAGGCAGAAAACTATAAAATCTATTATCAATCAATGGCCACACCTAGAATTAAAAGGTCCATTGAAACTTTCTTTCTGGTTCTAAGAATCATCGCCATGGCCAGAATTATGCCAGGCAGAAAACTATAAAATCTATAATCAATCAACAGCCACATTGGTCATTTAAAAAGGCCGTTGTAATTTCCTTTCTGGTTCTAAGAACCATCACCGTGGCTAGAATTACGCCAGGCAGAAAACTGTAAAATCTATAATCAATCAACAGCTGTGTCTAGCATTTAAAAGGGCTGTTGGGGAAGTTTCCTTTCTGGTTCTAAAAACCATTGCCGTGGCTAAATTTACAGCTGGCAAGAAAGGTATTAAATCTATTATCTACAGTTCAGTTTTGATTTATGTGGTGAAGTAGCATTCTTGATATTCATTCTTGCGTTCCATTCCTTCTTCCTCCATTTTCATCTTCTGTCTTCTAAGATGGTGTAGCAGAAGTCTTTGAGTTAAAAAAAATAGTATTACTTCAGCTGCCCCTGGAGTTTTACTCCGAAGAATGCACAAAGTACAGTGGTTACTATTACCTCAAGTGCAAGTGTTACCTTTCCTTATCTAGGCATAATGCAGAGGTTCCCAACCATTTGGGCACCAGGGAATGGTGCCATGGATAAAGGGTTTTCGCGGACCAGAGGGGGTATGGTTTTGAATACCTGCATCCTGAGGATGGAGTTTGCTTATTTGTGTGGCCTGCTTGGTGGCATGGTGCGGTCCAGTGCTGGTCCACAGACTGAGGGTTGAGGACCCCTGGCATAACAGATCAACAAGTAGTGGAAGACCACCCACCTCCCTCCATATCCTAAGTCTTTGAAGAATACAAGACTCAACTAAACTTACCACACAGTGTAGGAGGCTCCATCACAGCCAAAGGCTAATAGGGCTTGAGCTGGAGACATTTTCTTGCTGCCTTGGTCTTCTTTTTTCTTTCTTCGCTTTTGTTTCTTCTTCTGCTGTGCACTGCAAGGGTTGTCTCTTTTGAGGAACATTTGTCAGCAAGAGTGCACTTGCTCTCCACTCAGTCTGCAAAGCTAAAAAAACTATAAAATCTTTTATAGATCAACAGCCACACCTAGCATTAGAAAAGGACTGTTGAGGTTTTATTTCAGGTTCTGAAAACCATTACCATGGCTAAAATTATGCCAGGCAAGAAAACCATAAAGTTTATAATCTATCAACAGCCATGCCTAGCTTTAAAAGGGGCCATTGAGAGTTCCCCCCCCCAGTTCTAAGAACCATTGCCATGGCTAAATTTACGCCTGGCAACAAACATTTAAAACTTTATTATCTACAATTCCGTTGTGATTGAGTTGGTGAAGTAGCATTCTTGATGGAGACCATATTCATTCTTGTGTTCTATTCCTTCTTCCTCCATTTTCACCATCAACACTGCAGGCTGGCAGCTGAGTCTTCTATCTTCTAAGATGGTGTAGTAGAAGCCGTTGAGTTAAAAAAAATAGTATTACTTCAGTTGCCCCTGGAGTTTTACTCCTAAGAATGCACAAAGTATAGTGGTTACTATTACCTCAGATGCAGGTGTTACCGTTTCCTATCTAGGTATAATGCAGAGGTTCCCAACTGTTTGGGCACTAGGGAATGGTGCCGTGGATAAAGGGTTTCCGCGGACCAGAGGGGGGGGGGTGTTGAATACCTGCATCTTGAGGATGGAGCTTTGCTTGTTTGTGTGGCCCACTTGCTGGCATGCTGCAGTCCGGTGCTGGTCCACAGACCAGGGATTGGGGAGCCCTGGCACAACAGATCAAGAAGTAGGGAAGACCACCCACCTCCCTCCATATCCTTTGAAGAATACAAGACTAAATTAAACTTATCTCACAGCGTAGGAGGCGCCCTTACAGCCAAAGGGTAATAGGGCTTGAGCTGGAGACATTTTCTTGCTGTCTTGGTCTTCTTTTTTCTTTCTTTGCTTTTGTTTCTTCCTCTGCTGTGCACAGCAAGGGTTGTCCCTTTCGAAGAACATTTGTCAGCAAGAGTGCACTTGTTTCTCCACTCAGACTGCAAAACTAAAAAAACTATAAAATCTTTTGTAGATCAACAGCCACACCGAGCATTAGAAAAGGGCTGTTGAGGATTTATTTCAGGTTCTGAAAACCATTGCCATGGCTAAAATTATGCCAGGCAAGAAAACCATAAAGTCTATAATCTATCAGCAGCCATGCCTAGCTTTAAAAGGGGCCATTGAGAGTCCCCCCCCCAGTTCTAAGAACCATCGCCATGGCTAAATTTATGCCTGGCAACAAACATTTAAAACTTTATTATCTACAGCTCAGTTGTGATTGAGTTGGTGAAGTAGCATTCTTGATGGAGACCATATTCCATTCCTTCTTCCTCCATTTTCACCATCAACACTGCAGGCTGACAACTGTGTCTTCTGTTTTCTAAGATGGTATAGTAGACGCCTTTGAGATTAAAAAAAAATATCAATGTTACATCAGCTGCCCCTGGAGTTTTACTCCTAAGAATGCACAATACACAATGGTTACTATTAGCTCAGATGCAGGTGTTACCATTCCTTATCTAGGCATAATGCAGAGGTTCCCAACATTTTGGGCACCAAGGACCGGTGCCGTGGAGAAAGGTTTTCTGTGGACCAGAGGGGGTGTGGTTTTGAATACTGCCTGAATCTTGAGGATGGAGCTTTGCTTATTTGTGTGTCCCACTTGCTGGCATGCTGCGGACCAGTGATGGTCCACCGACCAGGGGTTGGGGACCCCTGGCATAACGGATCATCCGCCTCCCTCCATACCCTGAGACTTTGAAGAATATAAGACTCAACTAAACTTACCTCACAGTGTAGGAGGTGCCATCACAGCCAAAGGCTTGAGCTGGAGACATTTTCTTGCTATCTTGGTTCTACTTTCTTTCTTCTTCTTTCTCTTTGGTTTCTTCCTCTGCCATGCCCAGCATGCGTCGTCTCTTTCGAGGAACATTTGGCAGAAGAGCGCAACTTGTTCCTCCGCTCAATCTGCAAAGCTAGGAAACTATAAAATCTTTGATAGATCAACGGCCACACCTAGCATTAGAAAGGGGCCATTGAGGTTTCCTTTCTGGTTCTAAGAACCATCGTCATGGCTAAAATAATGCCAGCCAGAAAACTATAAAATCTATTATATATCAACAGCCACACCTAGCATTAAGAAGGGCCATTGAGGTTTTCTTTCTGGTTCTAAGAACCATCACCATTGGCTAGAATTATGCCAGGCACAAATCTATAAAATCTATTATTAATCACCGGCCCCACTGATCATTTAAATGGGCCGCTGAGGTTTCCTTTCTGGTTCTAAGAACCATCACCATGGCTAAAATTATGCTAGGGAAGAAAGGTGTGAAATCAAATATCAATCATAATACCAGGTAGCAGCCAGAATATATAATGAAAACTCTTTAATTTCACAATAAATTCAAAGACCTAACCATAGTTACAGTTGGGAAACTGACTATCCTTGACCAGGGATAGGCAACCTTGGCTCTTTTATGACTCGTGGACTTCAACTCCCAGAATTCCTGAGCCAGCCATTCTGGCTCAGGAATTCTGGGAGTTGAAGTACACGAGTCATAAAAGAGCCAAGGTTGCCTACCCCTGTCGTAGACCAAGCACTGTCCAAAAACATTAATAAATTTCTAGGAGCCTGTCACTCTGACAAATTAGCCATGAATAGACAGACAGAAACAATATGTACCCACTTTGCAAAAAAGACCACACCTCTTCACCAGCAATCCACACTGAGATATGCATAGATTAACACTATGATTAACATCAGACCAGCAATCAAGAAGTAAACAATGTCCTAATCAAGGAACTGCCAAAGACGCTAACAACAAATAGCACAACAAAGAACCTCCAAGACCATTTTTTTTAAAAACTGCTAAAGCAAGCCTTAGGGCAGTGATGGCGAACCTTTTAGATCTTTTAGAGTGTCCAAAAGCCGCCCTGCCCCAGCTCTCGCCCGCCCGCCTCCCCATCCCGCTCTGCCATCCCGCAGGGCCACCGACCGCCTCCATGGCCCGTCGCAGATCTCCCAGGTGGTCCTGCAGTGCCATGGCAGCCACGCCTTCTGCCTGCGCCCCACAGCATCATCTGCATGCGACAGGGTGCGAGGGCGGAGTCTTGTCCCCACTGCCCGGCTGCCATGTCCTTGGCTGGGCTGCTGCGCCCGGGCCACACCCAGGGGTGATTCTCCTCCGGGGGTCTGCTGGAGAAGAGGGGGCCGCGGGGGGAGGTGGGGCTGGGGCGAAGGCGCGCGTGCCCATAGAGAGGGCTCTGAGTGCCACCTCTGTCCCACGTGCCATAGGTTCGTCACCACTGCCTTAGGGTAAATTTCAGCAAGGCCCAAACAGTACTGGCCAGGCTTCCTCAATTTCATGATACACCGAAGAGTGAATTAAACCATCTGTCTTACTGTTGATGTCTTCTTCTTCGTCTACATGTCATTTTGGATTCGTGCCTTGAAAGTCAACATTACTTCAGTTGGAACTGGGGTTTTACTCCTAAGAATGCACAATACACAGTGGTTACTATTACCCCAGACACAGGGGTTACCCTTGCTTACCTAGGCATAATTACTGAAAGACCATCCACCTCCCTCTATCTCCTAAAGCAAGGGTCTCCAAACCTGGCCCTTTTATGACTTGTGGACTTCAACTCCCAGCACGCTGGCTGAGGAATTCTGGGAGTTGAAGTCCACAAGTCATAAAAGGGCCAGGTTTGGAGACCCCTGTCCTAAAGCTTTAAAGAATATAAGACTCAACTAAACATACCTCTCAGCGTAGAGGGTGCCATCACAGCCGAAGACTAAGAGGGCTTGCGCTGGAGACATTTTCTTGCTCTTTTTTTCTTCTTTTTTCTTCTTTCTCCTTTGTTTCTTCCTCAGTCGTGCCAAGCAACGTTGTCTCTTTCGAAGAATATTTGGTAGAAGAGTGCACTTCCTCTGCTCAGTCTGCAAAGCTACAAAACTATAACATCTTTTACAGATCAATGGCCAACCTAACATTAAAAAGGGCCATTGATGTTTTCTTTTTGGTTCTATGAACCATTGCCAAGGCTAAATTTCCAGACCAACAATCAAGAAGTAAACAATACCCTAATCAAGGAGCTGCCAAAGAAGCTAACAACACATAGCGCAACAAACAACCTCCAAGACCATTTTCGCTAACACTGAAAGGAGCCACTAGAACAGTGATGGTGAACCTTTTAGAGACCGAGTGCCCAAAAACTTGCCCCGACCCCGCTCCACCCCTCCATCCCCACCCCCCACCCCCCACCCCCCCGCCCACAGGACCACTTACCACCTCCATGGCCCTCCGCAGATTGCCCAGGCAGCCCAGCAGCACTATGGCAGCCACGCCCTCTGCCCGCGCCCTGCAGCATCAACTGCATGATGGGGTGTGAGGGCAGAGTCTTGTCTAGGCTGCCTGGCTGCCATGTCCTTGGCTGCGCTGCTCCGTGTGGGCCATGCTCGAGGGCGAGTCTCCTTCAGGGGAGCTGCTGGAGAGGAGGGGGTCGCAGGGGGAGGCAAGGCTGGGGCAACAGCACATGTGCCCACAGAGAGGGCTCCGAGTACCATAGGTTCGCCACCACTGCACTAGAACATAAACTGGGAACAAACTGCACTACAACAGGGGTGTCAAATTGCCGGCCCATGGACCGGACAGGTCACGTGGAAGCCACGCCCACCCCATTGCTGGCAAGGGCAAAACCAGCCCGATGCGTTGCATGACATCACATGACGTCACGAGTTTGGACATGCTTGGTCTACAAGAAAACCGCCAAGCTCAGAGAGCACCAAAGACACCTCATTTCAACTGTTAACCACAAATATTCTTCTTTATTGGTATTTCTCATATTAAAATGCATCACCAGGTTTACTTTTGCCTCTAAGAAGTCTGGCTGGTATTGGCATTATTTCCAAGGGTGTGAAGGTGGGAGGGAGGTGATCCCAAAGGATTCCCTTCCGGCTTGAGTCTCACTGAGGGAGTCCTCAGGTACTGGAGGAGGCTGGTATCTGTCTGATTCTAAGATCTACAGCCAATAGCTAAAATTGTCTTGGGTCAGAAATTTTTTTGCTACTTTTTAGGCATGTTTGTCACACTTATGACTGCTCTTTTTACCCTTGATACTTTGTAATGTTTAAAAAAAACTTTGCTAAAGCAAGTCTTAAGATAAACTTTAGCAAGACCCAAAGATTTTTACAGTAGTTAACATGTTGCAAACAGTATCTGCCAGGCTTCCTCACTTTCATAATACACTGGAGAGTGAATTAAACCATCTGTCTTACTGTTGATGTCTTCTTCTTCGTCTACATGGATTCATGCCTTTGAAATTAAAAAAAAAAAAAATCAACATCACCAAATGACCATGGATGTTCAGAGGTTAGAAAAGCAATCAGTCAAAGGGGTTTTATGTGTTTTATCCTACTTGTGAAAGAAGGCAAGATACAATAACTTGTAACATTGCTCCCTTAAGCCACTAGCCTGTTTTCTACAGGTTTTGCTTCTTTTAAGGCAGAGGTCTTCAAACTTAACCCTTTTATGACTTGTGGATTGGCCCGCTGGCTGAGGAATTCTGGGAGTTGAAGTCCACAAGTCATAAAAGGTCCATGTTTGAAGACCCCTGGACTTCAACTCCCAGAATTCCTCAGCCAGGCACGCTAGCTGAGGAATTCTGGGAGTTGAAGTCCACACATAGACCCCAGGACTTCAGCTCCCAGAATTCCTCAGCCAGGCATGCTGGCTGAGGAATTCTGGTAATTGAAATACAGAAGTCATAAAAGGGCCACATTTGAGGACCCTTGGACTTCAATTCCCAAAATTCCTGACCAGCCATGTTGAGGGGAAAGGGAAGTTTCCAAGCTGAGCCATGCTGGATCAGGAATTCTGGGAGTTGAAGTTCACAAGTTATAAAAGAGCCAAGGCTGCCTACCCCTGCGCTAGTTTCGTGTCTTGTTAACTTGTTAAACTATAGGGTTTCCTGCCTGAGCAGAGGGTTGGACTAGATGACCTCTAAGATCCCTTCCAACTTTATTATTATTATATATTTTACTTTTAGGGGCTTGTGCGTTGATTAAAATTACCTCAGATTCCAAAAAAATTACTTTATTCCTGAAAGCAAAATCAATTCCTGAGATAATTTTACCTTTAAAGCTAATTTTAACTCCTATTCACCTTTAAGAATTTAAGAACTTAAATTCTTGGCTAAAATTACCCCAGGACTTCACTTTATTCCTAAGAGGAAAGTCAGTTCCTGAGATAATTTTACCTTTCAAGCTAATTTTAACTCCTATTCACCTTTGCTGGTTTGGTCCCTTTAAAAAGGACATGGCGGAGATTAGCTCAGGTTCCATCAAAAGTTTATTCTAAGAACTTGAATTCTTGGCTAAAATTACCCCAAGAATTCACTTTATTCCTAAG
>NW_024100386.1:0-8744 GCF_016545835.1 Crotalus tigris
CCAAATGGAAAAACGGACATCAGAATTGGATTCCGGGTTAAATTTCATTTGTAAAAATGATGCTTTATGTAGTTTTTAAAAATTCAGCTGTATTGGTGTCTAGGGAAGGAAATTCCTGATGCCGGGGTCAGGGATTTTTGTGCTCCAGAGGTGAAAATTTTTTATTTACCCAAATGGAAAAACGGACATCAGAATTGGATTCCTGGTTAAATTTCATGCTTAAAAATAGTCCTTTATGTAGTTTTTAAAAATTGAGCCGTTTTGGTGTCTGGGAAAAGAAATTCCTGATGCCGGGGTCAGGGATTTTTGTGCTCTGGAGCTGAAAATTTTTTCTTAAACCAAATGTAAAAACGGATATCAAAATTGGATTCCGGGTTAAATTTCATGTGTAAAAATGGTGCTTTATGTAATTTTAAAAAATTGAGCTGTTTTGGTGTCTAGGAAAGGAAATTCCTGATGCCGGGGTCAGGGATTTTTGTGCTCCAGAGGTGAAAATTTTTTATTGACCCAAATGGAAAAACAGACATCAGAATTGGATTCCAGGTCAAATTTCATTTGTAAAAATGGTGCTTTATGTAGTTTTTAAAAATTGAGCTGTTTTGTTGTCTAGGGAAGGAAATTCCTGATGCCGGGGTCAGCGATTCTTTTGCTCCAGAGGTGAAAATTTTTTATTGACCCAAATGTCAAAACAGACATCAGAATTGGATTCCGGGTTAAATTTCATGCTTAAAAATGGTGCTTTATGTAGTTTTTAAAAATTCAGCTGTTCTGGTTTCCTGAGAAAGAAATTCCTGATGCCAGGGTCAGGGATTTTTGTGCTCCAGAGGTGAAAATTTTTTCTTAAACCAAATGTAAAAACGGATATCAGAATTGGATTCCGGGTTAAATTTCATTTGTAAAAATGGTGCTTTATGTAATTTTAAAAAATTGAGCTGTTTTGGTGTCTAGGAAAGGAAATTCCTGATGCCGGGGTCAGGGATTTTTGTGCTCCAGAGGTGAAAATTTTTTATTGACCCAAATGGAAAAACGGACATCAGAATTGTATTCCGGGTCAAATTTCATTTGTAAAAATGGTGCTTTATGTAGTTTTTAAAAATTGAGCTGTTTTGTTGTCTAGGGAAGGAAATTCCTGATGCCGGGGTCAGCGATTCTTGTGCTCCAGAGGTGAAAATTTTTTATTGACCCAAATGTAAAATAGGACATCAGAATTGGATTCGAAGTTAAATTTCATGCTTAAAAATGGTGCTTTATGTAGTTTTTAAAAATTGAGCTGTTTTGGTGTCTTGGGAAGGAAATTCCTGATGCCGAGGTCAGGGATTTTTGTGTTCCAGAGGTAAAAATTTTTTATTGACCCAAATGTAAAAACGGACATCAGAATTGGATTCCGGGTTAAATTTCATGCTTAAAAATGGTGCTTTATGTAGTTTTTAAAAATTCAGCTGTTTTGGTGTCCGGGGAAGGAAATTCCTGATGCTGGGGTCAGGGATTTTTGTGCTCCGGAGCTGAAAATTTTTTATTGACTCAAATGGTGGATTGGATTCGAAGTTAAATTTCATGCTTAAAAATAGTGCTTTATGTAGTTTTTAAAAATTGAGCCGTTTTGGTGACTGGGAAAGGAAATTCCTGATGCCTGGGTCAGGGATTTTTGTGCTCCAGAGGTGAAAATTTTTTCTTAAACCAAATGTAAAAACGGATATCAGAATTGGATTCCGGGTTAAATTTCATTTGTAAAAATGGTGCTTTATGTAGTTTTTAAAAATTCAGCTGTATTGGTGTCTAGGGAAGGAAATTCCTGATGCCGGGGTCAGGGAATTTTGTGCTCCAGAGGTGAAAATTTTTTATTTACCCAAATGGAATAACGGACATCAGAATTGGATTCCGGGTTAAATTTCATGGTTAAAAATAGTCCTTTATGTAGTTTTTAAATATGGAGCCGTTTTGGTGTCTTGGAAACGAAATTCCTGATGCCGGGGTCAGGGATTTTTGTGCTCCAGAGCTGAAAATTTTTTTTTGACCCAAATGTAAAAACGGACATCAGAATTGGATTCGAAGTTAAATTTCATGCTTAAAAATGGTGCTTTATGTAGTTTTTAAAAATTGAGCTGTTTTGGTGTCTTGTGAAGGAAATTCCTGATGCCGGGGTCAGGGATTTTTGTGTTCCAGAGGTGAAATTTTTTTATTGACCCAAATGGAAAAACGGACATCAGAATTGGATTCCGGGTTAAATTTCATGCTTAAAAATGGTGCTTTATGTAGTTTTTAAAAATTCAGCTGTTTTGGTGTCTGGGGAAGGAAATTCCTTATGCCGGGGTCAGGGATTATTGTGCTCCAGAGGTGAAAATTTTTTATTGAACCAAATGTAAAAACGGACATCAGAATTGGATTTCGGGTTAAATTTCATGCTTATAAATGGTGCTTTATGTAGTTTTTAAAAATTGAGCCGTTTTGGTGTCTTGGAAAGGAAATTCCTGATGCCGGGGTCAGGGATTTTTGTGCTCCAGAGCTGAAAATATTTTATTGACCCAAATGTAAAAACGGACATCAGAATTGGATTCGAAGTTAAATTTCATGCTTAAAAATGGTGCTTTATGTAGTTTTTAAAAATTGAGCTGTTTTGGTGTCTTGGTAAGGAAATTCCTGATGCCGGGGTCAGGGATTTTTGTGTTCCAGAGGTGAAATTTTTTTATTGACCCAAATGGAAAAACGGACATCAGAATTGGATTCCGGGTTAAATTTCATGCTTAAAAATGGTGCTTTATGTAGTTTTTAAAAATTCAGCTGTTCTGGTTTCCTGAGAAAGAAATTCATGATGCCGGGGTCAGGAATTTTTGTGCTCTGGAGCTGAAAATTTTTTCTTAAACCAAATGTAAAAACGGATATCAAAATTGGATTCCGGGTTAAATTTCATTTGTAAAAATGGTGCTTTATGTAATTTTAAAAAATTGAGCTGGTTTGGTGTCTAGGAAAGGAAATTCCTGATGCCGGGGTCAGGGATTTTTGTGCTCCAGAGGTGAAAATTTTTTATTTACCCAAATGGAAAAACGGACATCAGAATTGGATTCCGGTCAATTCATTGTAAATGGTGCTTTATAATGAGTTTTTAAAAATTGACTGTTTTGTTGTCTAGAAGGAATTCCCTGATGCCGGGGTCAGCGTTCTGTGCTCCAGAGGTGAAAATTTTTTATTGACACCAATTAAAAACGGACAACAGATTGGATTCGAAGTAAATTTCATGCTTAAAAATGGTGCTTTATGTAGTTTTTAAAAATTGAGCTGTTTTGGTGTCTTGGGAAGGAAATCCTGATGCCGAGTCAGGATTTTTGTGTTCCAGAGGTAAAAAATTTTTATTGACCCAAATGTAAAAACGGACATCAGAATTGGATTCCGGGTTAAATTTCATGCTTAAAAATGGTGCTTTATGTAGTTTTTAAAAATTCAGCTGTTTTGGTGTCCGGGGAAGGAAATTCCTGATGCTGGGGTCAGGTATTTTTGTGCTCCGGAGCTGAAAATTTTTTATTGACTCAAATGTTGGATTGGATTCGAAGTTAAATTTCATGCTTAAAAATAGTGCTTTATGTAGTTTTTAATAATTGAGCCGTTTTGGTGACTGGGAAAGGAAATTCCTGATGCCGGGGTCAGGGATTTTTGTGCTGCAGAGGTGAAAATTTTTTCTTAAACCAAATGTAAAAACGGATATCAGAATTGGATTCCGGGTTAAATTTCATTAGTAAAAATGGTGCTTTATGTAGTTTTTAAAAATTCAGCTGTATTGGTGTCTAGGGAAGGAAATTCCTGATGCCGGGGTCAGGGAATTTTGTGCTCCAGATGTGAAAATTTTTTATTTACCCAAATGGAATAACGGACATCAGAATTGGATTCCGGGTTAAATTTCATGCTTAAAAATAGTCCTTTATGTAGTTTTTAAATATGGAGCCGTTTTGGTGTCTGGGAAACGAAATTCCTGATGCCGGGGTCAGGGATTTTTGTGCTCCAGAGCTGAAAATTTTTTTTTGACCCAAATGTAAAAACGGACATCAGAATTGGATTCGAAGTTAAATTTCATGCTTAAAAATGGTGCTTTATGTAGTTTTTAAATATTGAGCTGTTTTGGTGTCTTGGGAAGGAAATTCCTGATGCCGGGGTCAGGGATTTTTGTGTTCCAGAGGTGAAATTTTTTTATTGACCCAAATGGAAAAACGGACATCAGAATTGGATTCCGGGTTAAATTTCATGCTTAAAAAAGGTGCTTTATGTAGTTTTTAAAAATTCAGCTGTTTTGGTGTCCGGGGAAGGAAATTCCTGATGCTGGGGTCAAAGATTTTTGTGCTCCGGAGCTGAAAATTTTTTATTGACTCAAATGTTGGATTGGATTCGAAGTTAAATTTCATGCTTAAAAATAGTGCTTTCTGTAGTTTTTAAAAATTGAGCCGTTTTGGTGACTGGGAAAGGAAATTCCTGCTGCCGGGGTCAGGGATTTTTGTGCTCCAGAGGTGAAAATTTTTTCTTAAACCAAATGTAAAAACGGATATCAGAATTGGATTCCGGGTTAAATTTCATTTGTAAAAATGGTGCTTTATGTAGTTTTTAAAAATTCAGCTGGATTGGTGTCTAGGGAAGGAAATTCCTGATGCCGGGGTCAGGGATTTTTGTGTTCCAGAGGTGAAATTTTTTTATTGACCCAAATGGAAAAACGGACATCAGAATAGGATTCCGGGTTAAATTTCATGCTTAAAAATGGTGCTTTATGTAGTTTTTAAAAATTCAGCTGTTTTGGTGTCTGGGGAAGGAAATTCCTTATGCCGGGGTCAGGGATTATTGTGCTCAAGAGGTGAAAATTTTTTATTGAACCAAATGTAAAAACGGACATCAGAATTGGATTTCCGGGTAAATTTCATGCTTATAAATGTGCCTTATGTAGTTTTTTTAAAAATTGAGCCGTTTGGTGTCTTGGAAAGGGAAATTCCCGAGGTCGGGTCAGGGATTTTTGTGCTCCTGAGCTGAAAATTTTTTATTGACCCAAATGTAAAAACGGACATCAGAATTGGATTCGAAGTTAAATTTTATGCTTAAAAATGGTGCTTTATGTAGTTTTTAAAAATTGAGCTGTTTTGGTGTCTTGGGAAGGAAATTCCTGATGCCGGGGTCAGGGATTTTTGTGTTCCAGAGGTGAAATTTTTTTATTGACCCAAATGGAAAAACAGACATCAGAATTGGATTCCGGGTTAAATTTCATGCTTAAAAATGGTGCTTTATGTAGTTTTTAAAAATTCAGCTGTATTGGTGTCTAGGGAAGGAAATTCCTGATGCCGGGGTCAGGGATTTTTGTGCTCCAGAGGTGAAAATTTTTTATTGACACAAATGGAAAAATGGACATTAGAATTGGATTCCGGGTTAAATTTCATGCTTAAAAATAGTGCTTTATGTAGTTTTTAAAAATTGAGCCGTTTTGGTGTCTGGGAAAAGAAATTCCTGATGCTGGGGTCAGGGATTTTTGTGCTCCGGAGCTGAAAATTTTTTATTGACTCAAATGTTGGATTGGATTCGAAGTTAAATTTCATGCTTAAAAATAGTGCTTTATGTAGTTTTTAAAAATTGAGCCGTTTTGGTGACTGGGAAAGGAAATTCCTGATGCCGGGGTCAGGGATTTTTGTGCTCCAGAGGTGAAAATTTTTAATTTACCCAAATGGAAAAACGGACATCAGAATTGGATTCCGGGTTAAATTTCATTTGTAAAAATGATGCTTTATGTAGTTTTTAAAAATTCAGCTGTATTGGTGTCTAGGGAAGGAAATTCCTGATGCCGGGGTCAGGGATTTTTGTGCTCCGGAGCTGAAAATTTTTTATTGACTCAAATGTAAAAACGGACATCAGAATTGGATTCGAAGTGAAATTTCATGCTTAAAAGTGGTGCTTTATGTAGTTTTTAAAAATTTTGCTGTTTTGGTGTCCGGAGAAGGAAATTCATGATGCCGGGGTCAGGGATTTTTGTGCTCCAGAGGTGAAATTTTTTTTTTGACCCAAATGTAAAAACGGACATCAGAATTGGATTCGAAGTTAAATTTCATGCTTAAAATTGGTGCTTTATGTAGTTTTTAAAAATTGAGCCGTTTTGGTGTCTGGGAAAAGAAATTCCTGATGCCGGGGTCAGGGATTTTTGTGCTCCAGAGCTGAAAATTTTTTATTGACTGAAATGTCAAAACGGACATCAGAATTGGATTCGGGTTTAAATTTCATGCTTAAAAATGGTGCTTTATGTAATTTTTAAAAATTCATCTGTTTTGGTTTCCTGAGAAAGAAATTCATGATGCCGGGGTCAGGGATTTTTGTGCTCCAGAGCTGAAAATTTTTTATTGACTGAAATGTCAAAACGGACATCAGAATTGGATTCGAAGTTAAATTTCATGCTTAAAAATAGTGCTTTATGTATTTTTTAAAAATTGAGCCGTTTTGGTGACTGGGAAAGGAAATTCCTGATGCCGGGGTCAGGGATTTTTGTGCTCCAGAGGTGAAAATTTTTTCTTAAACCAAATGTAAAAACGGATATCAGAATTGGATTCCGGGTTAAATTTCATTTGTAAAAATGGTGCTTTATGTAGTTTTTAAAAATTCAGCTGGATTGGTGTCTAGGGAAGGAAATTCCTGATGCCGGGGTCAGGGATTTTTGTGTTCCAGAGGTGAAATTTTTTTATTGACCCAAATGGAAAAACGGACATCAGAATTGGATTCCGGGTTAAATTTCATGCTTAAAAATGGTGCTTTATGTAGTTTTTAAAAATTCAGCTGTTTTGGTGTCTGGGGAAGGAAATTCCTTATGCCGGGGTCAGGGATTATTGTGCTCCAGAGGTGAAAATTTTTTATTGAACCAAATGTAAAAACGGACATCAGAATTGGATTTCGGGTTAAATTTTATGCTTATAAATGGTGCTTTATGTAGTTTTTAAAAATTGAGCCGTTTTGGTGTCTTGGAAAGGAAATTCCTGATGCCGGGGTCAGGGATTTTTGTGCTCCGGAGCTGAAAATTTTTTATTGACCCAAATGTAAAAACGGACATCAGAATTGGATTCGAAGTTAAATTTTATGCTTAAAAATGGTGCTTTATGTAGTTTTTAAAAATTGAGCTGTTTTGGTGTCTTGGGAAGGAAATTCCTGATGCCGGGGTCAGGGATTTTTGTGCTCCAGAGGTGAAAATTTTTTATTGACACAAATGGAAAAATGGACATTAGAATTGGATTCCGGGTTAAATTTCATGCTTAAAAATAGTGCTTTATGTAGTTTTTAAAAATTGAGCCGTTTTGGTGTCTGGGAAAAGAAATTCCTGATGCCGGGGTCAGGGATTTTTGTGCTCCGGAGCTGAAAATTTTTTATTGACTCAAATGTTGGATTGGATTCGAAGTTAAATTTCATGCTTAAAAATAGTGCTTTATGTAGTTTTTAAAAATTGAGCCGTTTTGGTGACTGGGAAAGGAAATTCCTGATGCTGGGGTCAGGGATTTTTGTGCTCCAGAGGTGAAAATTTTTAATTTACCCAAATGGAAAAACGGACATCAGAATTGGATTCCGGGTTAAATTTCATTTGTAAAAATGATGCTTTATGTAGTTTTTAAAAATTGAGCTGTATTGGTGTCTAGGGAAGGAAATTCCTGATGCCGGGGTCAGGGATTTTTGTGCTCCGGAGCTGAAAATTTTTTATTGACTCAAATGTAAAAACGGACATCAGACTTGGATTCGAAGTGAAATTTCATGCTTAAAAGTGGTGCTTTATGTAGTTTTTAAAAATTTTGCTGTTTTGGTGTCCGGAGAAGGAAATTCCTGATGCCGGGGTCAGGGATTTTTGTGCTCCAGAGGTGAAAATTTTTTTTTGACCCAAATGTAAAAACGGACATCAGAATTGGATTCGAAGTTAAATTTCATGCTTAAAATTGTGCTTATGTAATCGTTATTAAAAATTGAGCCGTTTGGTGTCTGGGAAAGAAATCCTGATGCGCGGGTTCAGGGATTTTTGTGCTCCAGAGGTGGAAAAATTTTTTATTGACCCTAATGAAAACGGACATCAGAATTGGTTCCGGGTTACTCATGCTAAAAATTAGTGCTTTATGTAGTTATTAAAAATTGAGCCGTTTTGGTGTCCGGGGAAGGAAATTCCTGATGCTGAGGTCAGGGATTTTTGTGCTCCGGTGGTGAAATTTTTTTTGACCCAAATGTAAAAACGGACATCAGAATTGGATTCAGGGTTAAATTTCATGCTAAAAAATGGTGCTTTATGTAGTTTTTAAAAATAGAGCCGTTTTGGTGTCCGGGGAAGGAAATTCCTGATGCTGCCTGGGGTCAGGGATTTTTGAGCTCCGGAGGTGAAAATTTTTTTTCACCCAAATATAAAAACGGACGTCAGAATGGGATTCGGGGTTAAATTTCATGCTTAAAAATGGTGCTTTTTGTAGTCTTTAAACATCGAGCCCTTTTGGTGTGTGGGGAAGGAAATTCCTGATGCTGGGTCAGGGATTTTTGAGCTCCGGAGGTGAAAATTTTTTTTTGACCCAAATGTAAAAATGGACGTCAGAATGGGATTCGGGGTTAAATTTCATGCTTAAAAATGGTGCTTTTTGTAGTTTTTAAAAATTGAGCCCTTTGGGTGTCTGGGGAAGGAAATTCCTGATGCCGGGGTCAGGGATTTTTGACGTCCGAAGGTGAAAATTTTTTTTGACCCAAATGTAAAAATGGACGTCAGAATGGGATTCGGGGTTAAA
>NW_024100387.1:0-9951 GCF_016545835.1 Crotalus tigris
TTTTTCACCTCTGGAGCACAAAAATCCGTGACCCCGGCAACAGGAATTTCCTTCCCTTGATACCAAAAGGGCTCAATTTTTGAAAACTAGAATAAGCACCATTTTTAAGCATGAAATTTAACCCCGAATCCCATTCTGAGGTCCGTTTTTAGATTTCAGTCAAAAAAAAAAATTTCATCTCTGGAGCACAAAAATCCGTGACCCCGGCATCAGGAATTTCCTTTCCCGGACACTAAAACGGCTCAATTTTTGAAAATTAGAAGAAGCACCCTTTTTAAGCATGAAATTTAACAAACCGAATCCCACTCTGGATGTCCATTTTTCATTTAGGGTCAAAAATTTTTTTCAACCTCTGGAGCACAAACATCCGTGACCCGGGCATCAATGAATTTCCTTCCCTAATACTCAAAACGCTCAATATTTGAAAACTACAAAAAGACACCATTTTTTAAGCATGACATTTAACCTATAATCCCATTCTGGTCCGTTTTATTACATTGGTCAAAAAAAAAAATTTCATCTCCAGAGCACAAAAATTCCAGACCGCCGGCATCAGGAATTCCTTCCTGGACACTAAACGGCTCAATTTTGAAAATAGAAGAAGCACCATTTTTTAAGGATGAAATTTACCCGAACTCCCACTCTGAGGTCCGTTTTTAACATTTTAGGTCAAAAATTTTTTTTCACTTCTGGAGCAAAAAAAAAATCCATGACCCCGGCATCAGAAATTTCCTTCCCTGGACACTAAAACGGCTCAATTTTTGAAAATTAGAAGAAGCACCATTTTTAAGCATGAAATTTAACCCCGAATCCCACTCTGAGGTCCGTTTTTACATTTAGGTCAAAAATTTTTTTTCACTTCTGGAGCAAAAAAAATCCGTGACCCCGGCATGACAAATTTCCGTCCCCGAACACCAAAACGGCTGAAAAATTAAAAACTAGAAAAAGCACCATTTTTAAGGATGAAATTTAAACCTGAATCCCATTCTGAGGTCTGTTTTTACATTTTGGGTCAAAAAAAAATTTTCACCTCTGGAGCACAAAAATCCGTCACCCCGGCATCAGGAATTTCCTTCCCTGGATACCAAAAAGGCTCAATTTTTGAAAACTAGACCAAGCACCATTTTTAAGCAGGAAATATAACCCCGATATTCCATTCTGAGGTCCATTTTTACATTTGGTCGCAAAAAAATTTTTTCACCTCTGGCAAAAAAAATTCTGTGACCCCCGGCATGAGAAATTTCCTTCCCCGAACCCAAAACGGCTGAAAACTTAAAACTAGAAAAGCACCATTTTTAAGCATGAAATTTAAATAAACCTGAATCCCATTCTAGGTCTGTTTTTACATTTTGGTCAAAAAATTTTTCAACCTCTGGAGCAAAAAAAATCCATGACCCCGCATCAGTGAATTTGCTTCCGTGCATACCAAAAAGGCTCAATTTTGGAAAACTAGAAAAAGCACCATTTTTAAGCATGAAATTTAACCCCGAATCCCATTCTGAGGTCCATTTTTACATTTGGGTCAAAAAAATTTTTTCATCTCTGGAGCAAAAAAAATCCGTGACCCCGGCATGAGAAATTTTCTTCCCCGAACACCAAAACGGCTGAAAAATTAAAAACTAGAAAAAGCACCATTTTTAAGCATGAAATTTAACCCCGAATCCCATTCTGAGGTCCGTTTTTAGATTTCAGTCAAAAAAAATATTTTCATCTCTGGAGCACAAAAATCCGTCACCCCGGCATCAGGAATTTCCTTCCCCGGACACTAAAACGGCTCAATTTTTGAAAATTAGAAGAAGCACCCTTTTTAAGCATGAAATTTAACCCCAAATCCCACTCTGAGGTCCATTTTTACATTTAGGGTCAAAAAATTTTTTTCACCTCTGGAGCACAAACATCCGTGACCCCGGCATCAGGGATTTCCTTCCCTAGATACCAAAACGGCTCAATATTTGAAAACTACAAAAAGCACCATTTTTTAGCATGACATTTAACCCCGAATCCCATTCTGAGGTCCGTTTTTACATTTGGGTCAAAAAAAAAAATTTCATCTCCGGAGCACAAAAATCCATGACCCCAGCATCAGGAATTTCCTTCCCTGGACACTAAAACGGCTCAATTTTTGAAAAGTAGACAAAGCACCATTTTTAAGCATCAAATTTAATACGGAATCCCATTTTGAGGTCCGTTTTTACATTTGGGTCAAAAAAAATTTTTCACCTCTGGAGCAAAAAAATCTGTCACCCAGGCAACAGGAATTTCCTTCCCTGGATACCAAAAAGGCTCAATTTTTGAAAACTAGAAAAAGCACCATTTTTAAGCATGAAATATAACCCCGAATTCCATTCTGAGGTCCATTTTTACATTTGGATCAAAAAAATTTTTTCACCTCTGGAGCAAAAAAAATCCGTGACCCCGGCATGAGAAATTTCCTTCCCCAAACACCAAAACGGCTGAAAAATTAAAAACTAGAAAAAGCACCATTTTTAAGCATGAAATTTAAACCTGAATCCCATTCTGAGGTCTGTTTTTACATTTTGGGTCAAAAAAAAATTTTCACCTCTGGAGCACAAAAATCCGTCACCCCGGCATCAGGAATTTCCTTCCCTGGAGACCAAAAAGGCTCAATTTTTGAAAACTAGAAAAAGCACCATTTTTAAGCATCAAATTTAAGCCCAATCCCATTCTGAGCTCTTTTTTAACATTTGGGTCAAAAAAAAATTTTCATCTTTGGAGTAGAAAAATCTATGACCCCGGCATCAGGAATTTCCTTCCCAGTATACCAAAATGGCTCAATTTTTGAAAACTAGAAAAAGCACCATTTTTAAGCATGAATTTAACCCCGAATCCCATTTCTGGAGCAACAAATCCATGAACCACGGCATCAGAAATTTCCTTCCACGTACACCAAAACGGCTGAAAAATTAAAAACTAGAAAAAGCACCATTTTTAAGCATGAAATTTGACCCTTAATCCCATTCTGAGGTCAGTTTTTACATCTGGGTCAAAAAAAATTTCACCTCCAGAGCAGAAAAATCCGTGAGCTGGCATCAGGAATCACCTTCCCCAGACACCAAAATGGCTCAATTGTTAAAAACTAGAAAAAGCACCATTTCTACGCATGAAATTTAACCCCGAATCCCATTCTGAGGTCTGTTTTTAAAATTACGTCCCCCCAAAAAATTTTCAGCTCCGGAAAACAAAAATCCGTGACCCCGGCATCAGGAATTTCCTTCTCTGGATACCAAAACGGCTCAATTTTTGAAAACTAGACAAAGCACCATTTTTAAGCATCAAATTTAATCCCGAATCCCATTCTGAGGTCCGTTTTTACATTTGGGTCAAAAAAAATTTTTCACCTCTGGAGCAAAAAAATCCGTGACCCCGGCATCAGGAATTTGCTTTCCCGGACACCAAACAGCTCAATTTTTAACAAACTAGAAAAGCAACATTTTTAAGCCCATGAAATTTTAACCCCGAATCCCATTCTGAGGTCCGTTTTTACATTTGGACATCAAAAAAAAGTTTTTCACCTCTGAGCAGAAAAATCCGTGACCCCGGCGTCACGGATTTCCTTCCCTGGATACCAAAACGACTCAATTTTTGAAAACTAGACAAATCACCATTTTTAATCATGAAATTTAACCCAGATCCCATTCTGAGGTCCATTTTTACATTTGGGTCAAAAAAAATTTTTCACCTCTGGAGCAAAAAAATCCGTGATCCCGGCATCAGGAATATCCTTCCCTGGATACCAAAAAAGCTCAATTTTTGAAATCTAGACAAAGCACCATTTTTAAGCATCAAATTTAATCCCAAATCCCATTCTGAGGTCCATTTTTACATTTGGGTCAAAAAAATTTTTCCCCTCTGGAGCACAAAAATCCGTGACCCCGGCATCAGGAATTTCCTAGCCCGGAAACTAAAACGGCTCAATTTTTGAAAACTAGAAAAAGCACCATTTTTAAGCATCAAATTTAATCCCAAATCCCATTCTAAGGTCGATTTTTACATTTGGGTCAAAAAAAGTTTTTCACCTCTGGAGCACAAAAATCCGTGACCCCGGCATCAGGAATTTCCTAGCCCGGAAACTAAAACGGCTCAATTTTTGAAAACTAGAAAAAGCACCATTTTTAAGCATGAAATTTAACCCCGAATCCCATTTCCGGAGCACAAAAATCCGTGAAACTGGCATCAAGAATTTCCTTCCCTGAACACCAAAACAGCTCAATTTTTCAAAATTAGAAAAAGCACCATTTTTAAGCATGAAATTTAACCCCGAATCCCATTTCCGGAGCACAAAAATCCATGAACCCGGCATCAGGAATTTCCTTCCCTGAACACCAAAACAGCTCAATTTTTAAAAACTAGAAAAAGCACAATTTTTTAGCATGAAATTTAACCCCGAATCCCATTTCTGGAGCACAAAAATCCATGAACCCGGCATCAGAAATTTCCTTCCACGAACACCAAAACGGCTGAAAAATTAAAAACTAGAAAAAGCACCATTTTTAAGAATGAAATTTGACCCTTAATCCCATTCTGAGGTCAGTTTTTACATCTGGGTGAAAAAAAATTTCACCTCCAGAGCAGAAAAATCCGTGAGCTGGCATCAGGAATCACCTTCCCTAGACACCAAAATGGCTCAATTCTTAAAAACTAGAAAAAGCACCATTTCTACGCATGAAATTTAACCCCGAATCCCATTCTGAGGTCTGTTTTTAAAATTACGTCCCCCCAAAAAATTTTCAGCTCCGGAAAACAAAAATCCGTGACCCCGGCATCAGGAATTTCCTTCCCTGGATACCAAAACAGCTCAATTTTTAAAAACTAGACAAAGCACCATTTTTAAGCATCAAATTTAATCCCGAATCCCATTCTGAGGTCCGTTTTTACATTTGGGTCAAAAAAAATTTTTCACCTCTGGAGCACAAAAATCCGTGACCCCGGCATCAGAATTTCCTTTCCCGACACCAAAACACTTCATTTTTAAAAACTAGAAAAAGCACATTTTTAAGCATGAAATGTTTAACACCCGAATCCCATTCTGTATGTCTTTTTTTTTACATTTTGGATACAAAAAATTTTGTCACCTCTGGCAAAAAAATCCTGACCCCGGCAATCAGGAATTTCCTTCCCTAGATACGCAAAACGACTCAATTTTTGAAACTGACAAATCACCATTTTTGGCATGAAATTTAACCCAGATTCCCATTCTGAGGTCCTTTTTACATTTGTTCAAAAAAAATTTTTTCACGCTCTGGAGCAAAAAAATTCCGTGATCCCGGCATCAGGTATCCTTCCCTGGATACCAAAACGGCTCAATTTTTGAAATCTAGACAAAGCACCATTTTTAAGCATCAAATTTAATCCCAAATCCCATTCTGAGGTCCATTTTTACAGTTGGGTCAAAAAAAGTTTTTCACCTCTGGAGCACAAAAATCCGTGACCCCGGCATCAGGAATTTCCTAGCCCGGAAACTAAAACGGCTCAATTTTTGAAAACTAGAAAAAGCACCATTTTTAAGCATCAAATTTAATCCCAAATCCCATTCTAAGGTCGATTTTTACATTTGGGTCAAAAAAAGTTTTTCACCTCTGGAGCACAAAAATCCGTGACCCCGGCATCAGGAATTTCCTAGCCCGGAAACTAAAACGGCTCAATTTTTGAAAACTAGAAAAAGCACCATTTTTAAGCATGAAATTTTAACCTCGACTCCCATTTCCGGAGCAACCAAAAATCCGTAGACACTGCATCAAGAATTTCCTTCCCTGAACACCAAAACAAGCTCAATTTTTCAAATTAGAAACATCAACCATTTGTTTAAAGCATGAAATTTAACCCCGATCCCAGTTCGAGCCCAAAAATCCATGAAAAAACCCCCCCCCGGCATCAGGAATTTCCTTTCCCGGACACCAAAACAGCTCAATTTTAAAAAACTAGAAAAAGCACCATTTTTTAGCATGAAATTTAACCCCGAATCCCATTTCTGGAGCACAAAAATCCATGAACCCGGCATCAGAAATTTCCTTCCACGAACACCAAAACGGCTGAAAATTTAAAAACTAGAAAAAGCACCATTTTTAAGCATGAAATTTGACCCTTAATCCCATTCTGAGGTCAGTTTTTACATCTGGGTCAAAAAAAAATTCACCTCAAGAGCAGAAAAATCCGTGAGCTGGCATCAGGAATCACCTTCCCCAGACACCAAAATGGCTCAATTCTAAAAAACTAGAAAAAGCACCATTTCTACGCATGAAATTTGACCCTTAATCCCAGTCTGAGGTCTGTTTTTAAATTTACGTCCCCCCAAAAATTTCAGCTCCGAACAAAAAATCCGTGACCGGCATCAGAATTTCTTCCTGGATACCAAACGGGCTTCAATTTTTAGAAACTAGAACAAAGCACCATTTTTAAGCATCAATTTAATCCGGAATCCCCTTCTGAGGTCCGTTTTTTTACATTTGGGTCAAAAAAATTTTTCAACCGCTGGAGCACAAAACTCCGTGACCCCGGCATCAGGAATTTCCTTTCCGGACAATACCCAAAACAGCTCAATTTTTAAAAACTAAAAGCAAAGCACATTTTTAGCATGAAATTTTAGACACCCGAATCCCATTTTTTTCTGAGGTCCGTTTTTACATTTGGGTCAAAAAAAAAATTTTCACCTCTGGAGCAGAAAAATCCGTGACCCCGGCGTCACGGATTTCCTTCCCTGGATACCAAAACGACTCAATTTTGAAAACTAGACAAATCACCATTTTTAAGCATGAAATTTAACCCAGATCCCATTCTGAGGTCCATTTTTACATTTGGGTCAAAAAAAATTTTTCACCTCTGGAGCAAAAAAATCCATGATCCCGGCATCAGGAATATCCTTCGCTGGATACCAAAACGGCTCAATTTTTGAAATCTAGACAAAGCACCATTTTAAAGCATCAAATTTAATCCCAAATCCCATTCTGAGGTCCATTTTTACATTTGGGTCAAAAAAAGTTTTTCACCTCTGGAGCACAAAAATCCGTGACCCCGGCATCAGGAATTTCCTAGCCCGGAAACTAAAACGGCTCAATTTTTGAAATCTAGAAAAAGCACCATTTTTAAGCATGAAATTTAACCCCGAATCCCATTCTGAGGTCCGTTTTTACATTTGGGTCAAAAAAAATTTTTCACCTCTGGAGCACAAACATCCGTGATCCCGGCATCAGGGATTTCCTTCCCTAGATACCAAAACGGCTCAATATTTGAAAACTACAAAAAGCACCATTTTTAAGCATCAAATTTAATCCCAAATCCCATTCTGAGGTCCATTTTTACATTTGGGTCAAAAAAAGCTTTTCACCTCTTGAGAACAAAAATCCGTGACCCCGGCATCAGGACTTTCCTAGCCCGGAAACTAAACGGCTCATTTTGAAAACTAAAAAAGCACCATTTTAAGCATAAATTTAACCCCGAATCCCATTCTGAGGTCCGTTTTTACATTTGTGTCAAAAAAAATTTTTCACCTCTGAGAGCACAACATCCGTCACCCCTTCACAGGAATTTTCCTTCCCTGAACCCAAAACATCTCAATTTTTCAAATTAGAAAAAGCAACCATTTTTAAGCATGAAATTTAACCCCCGAAATTCCATTCGTAGCCAAAAATCCATGAACCCGGCATCAGGAATTTACCAATTCCTGAACACCAAACAGCTCAATTTTTTAAAAAACTAGAAAAAGCACCATTTTTTTACATGAATTTACCCCGAATCCCATTTTCAGAGCACAAAAATCCATGAACCCGGCATCAGAAATTTCCTTCCACGAACACCAAAACGGCTGAAAAATTAAAAACTAGAAAAAGCACCATTTTTAAGCATGAAATTTGACCCTTAATCCCATTCTGAGGTCAGTTTTTACATCTGGGTCAAAAAAAAATTCACCTCCAGAGCAGAAAAATCCGTGAGCTGGCATCAGGTATCACCTTCCCCAGACACCAAAATGGCTCAATTCTTAAAAACTAGAAAAAGCACCATTTCTACGCATGAAATTTAACCCCGAATCCCATTCTGAGGTCTGTTTTTAAAATTACGTCCCCCCAAAAAATTTTCAGCTCCGGAAAACAAAAATCCGTGACCCCGGCATCAGGAATTTCCTTCCCTGAACACCAAAACAGCTCAATTTTTAAAAACTAGAAAAAGCACCATTTCTAAGCATGAAATTTAACCCCGAATCCCATTCCGAGGTCCGTTTTTAAATTTGCGTCCCCCCAAAAAATTTTCACCTCTGGAGCAAAAAAATCTGTCACCCCGGCATCAGGAATTTCCTTCCCTGGATACCAAAACGGCTCAATTTTTGAAAACTAGACAAAGCACCATTTTTAAGCATCAAATTTAATCCCGAATCCCATTCTGAGGTCCGTTTTTACATTTGGCTCAAAAAAAATTTTTCACCTCTGGAGCACAAAAATCCGTGACCCCGGCATCAGGAATTTCCTTTCCCGGACACCAAAACAGCTCAATTTTTAAAAACTAGAAAAAGCACCATTTTTAAGCATGAAATTTAACCCCGAATCCCATTCTGAGGTCCGTTTTTACATTTGGGTCAAAAAAAATTTTTCACCTCTGGAGCAAAAAAATCCGTGATCCCGGCATCAGGAATATCCATCCCTGGATACCAAAACGGCTCAATTTTTGAAATCTAGACAAAGCACCATTTTTAAGCATCAAATTTAATCCCACATCCCATTCTGAGGTCCATTTTTACATTTGGGTCAAAAAAAATTTTTCACCTCTGGAGCAAAAAAATCCGTGATCCCGGCATCAGGAATATCCTTCCCTGGATACCAAAACGGCTCAATTTTTGAAATCTAGACAAAGCACCATTTTTAAGCATCAAATTTAATCCCAAATCCCATTCTGAGGTCCATTTTTACATTTGGGTAAAAAAAAGTTTTTCACCTCTGGAGCACAAAAATCCGTGACCCCGGCATCAGGATTGCCTTCCCTAGATACCAAAACGGCTCAATATTTGAAAAACTACAAAAAGCACCATTTTTAGCATGACATTTAACCCGAATCCATTCTGAGGGCCGTTTTTAATTTGGGTCAAAAAAAAAAAATTTCATCTCCGGCAGCACAAAAAATCCATGACCCCTGCATCAGGAATTTCCGTCCCTGGACACTAAACGGCTGAAAAATTAAAAACTAGAAAAAGCACCATTTTTAAGCATGAAATTTAACCCAGATCCCATTCTGAGGTCCATTTTTACATTTGGGTCAAAAAAAATTTTTCACCTCTGGAGCAAAAAAATCCGTGACCCCGGCATCAGGAATATCCTTCCCTCGATACCAAAACGGATCAATTTTTGAAAACTAGACAAAGCACCATTTTTAAGCATCAAATTTAATCCCAAATCCCATTCTGAGGTCCATTTTTACATTTGGGTCAAAAAAAATTTTTCACCTCTGGAGCACAAAAATCCGTGACCCCGGCATCAGGAATTTCCTTTCCCGGACACCAAAACAGCTCAATTTTAAAAAACTAGAAAAAGCACCATTTTTAAGCATGAAATTTAACCCCGAATCCCATTTCCGGAGCACAAAAATCCATGACACTGGCATTAAGAATTTCCTTCCCTGATCACCAAAACAGTTCAATTTTTCAAAATTAGAAAAAGCACCATTTTTAAGCATGAAATTTAACCCCGAATCCCATTTCCGGAGCACAAAAATCCATGAACCCGGCATCAGGAATTTCCTTCCCTGAACACCAAAACTGCTCAATTTTAAAAACTAGAAAAAGCACCATTTTTTTAGCCATGAAATTTAAACCCGAATCCCATTTCTGGAGCACAAAAATCCATGACCCCGGCATCAAGGAAATTTCCGTCCACGAACACCCAAAACGGCGAGACAAAATTAAAAACTAGAAAAAGCACATTTTTAAAGCATGAAATTTGACCCTTAATC
>NW_024100388.1:0-3057 GCF_016545835.1 Crotalus tigris
CTCCGGAGCACAAAAATCCGTCACGCCGGCATCAGGATTTTCCTTGCCTGGACACTAAAACGGATCAATTTTGAAAACTACAATAAACACAATTTTAAAGCATGAAATTTAACCTTGAATCCCCTTCTCAGGTCCGTTTTTCCATTTGGGTCAAAAAAAAATTTCATCTCCAGAGCACAAAAATCCGTGACCCTGTCCTCAGCCATTTCCTTCCCAAGACACTAAAACCGCTCAATTTTTGAAAACTACAATAAGCACCATTTTAAAGCATTAAATTTAACCTCGAATGCCCTTCTGAGGTCCGTTTTTACATTTGGGTCCAAAAAAAAATTTCACCTCGGGAGCACAAAAATCCGTGACCCTTGTATCAGGGATTTCCTTCCCTGGATACCAAAACGGCTCAATTTTTGAAAACTAGAAAAAGCACCATTTTTAAGCATGAAATTTAACCCCAAATCCCATTCTGAGGTCCGTTTTTACAATTGGGTCAAAAAAAAATTTCACCTCCGGAGCACAAAAATCTGTCATGCCGGCATCAGGATTTTCCTTGCCTGGACACTAAAACGGATCAATTTTGAAAACTACAATAAACACAATTTTAAAGCATGAAATTTAACCTTGAATCCCCTTCTTAGGTCCGTTTTTACATTTGGGTCAAAAAAAAATTGCACCTCCGGAGCACAAAAATCCGTGACCCTTGCATCAGGGATTTCCTTCCTTGGATACCAAAACGGCTCAATTTTTGAAAACTAGAAGAAGCACCATTTTTAAGCATGAAATTTAACCCCAAATCCGATTCTGAGGTCAGTTTTTACATTTCAGTCAAAAAAAAATTTTCATCTTTGGAGCAGAAAAATCCATGACCCCGGCATCAGGAATTTCCTTCCCTGTATACCAAAACAGCTCAATTTTTGAAAACTAGAAGAAGCACCATTTTTAAGCATGAAATTTAACCCCGAATCCCATTCTGAGGTCTGTTTTTACATTTTAGTCCAAAAAAATTTTTCATCTCCGGAGCACAAAAATCTATGACCTCGGCATCAGGAATATCCTTCCCCGGACACTAAAACGGCTCAATTTTTGAAAACTAGAGGAAGCACCATTTTTAAGCATGAAATTTAACCCCGAATCCCATTCTGAGGTCCGTTTTTACATTTCAGTCCCAAAAAATTTTTCATCTCAGGAGCACAAATATCTACGACCTCAGCATCAGGATTATCCTTCCCCGGACACTAAAACGTCTCAATTTTTGAAAACTAGTAGAAGCACCATATTTAAGCATGAAATTTAACCCCGAATCCCATTCTGACGTCCGTTTTTACATTTGGGTGAAAAAAAAATTTCATCTCCGGAGCACAAAAATCCGTGACCCCGGCATCAGGAATGTCCTTCCCTGTATACCAAAATGGCTCAATTTTTGAAAAGTAGAAAAAGCACCATTTTTAAGCATGAAATTTAACCCTGAATCCCCTTCAGAGGTCCGTTTTTACATTTGGGTCAAAAAAAAATTGCACCTCCGGAGCACAAAAATCCGTGACCCTTGCATCAGGGATTTCCTTCCTTGTATATCAAAATGGCTCAATTTTTGAAAACTAGAAAAAGCCCTTTTTAAGCATGAAAATTTAATCCCGAATCCCATTCTGAGGTCCGTTTTTTACATTTGTGTCAAAAAAAAGATTTCATTCTTCCTGAGGCACAAATCCATGACCCGTCATCAGGTATTCCTTCCCCGAAACACTAAAACGGCTCCAATTTTTGAAAACTTCGAATAAGCACAATTTTAGAATGGCATGAAATTTAACCCCAAAACATCCCCTTCTTATTCCGTTTTTTACATTTGGTAAAAAAAATTTGCACCTCTGGAGCACAAAAATCCGTGAACCCGGCATCAGGGATTTCCTTCCCTGGATACCAAAACGGCTCAATTTTTGAAAACTAGAAAAAGCACCATTTTTAAGCATGAAATTTAACCCCGAATCCCATTCTGAGGTCCGTTTTTACATTTGGGTCAAAAAAAAGATTTCATCTCCGGAGCACAAAAATCCGTGACCCCGGCATCAGGGATTTCCTTCCCCGGACACTAAAACGACTCAATTTTTGAAAACTAGAGTTAGCACAATTTTAAAGCATGAAATTTAACCTTGAATCCCCTTCTGACGTCCGTTTTTACATTTGGGTCAAAAAAAAATTTAACCTCCGGAGCACAAAAATCCGTCACGCCGGCATCAGGATTTTCCTTGCCTGGACACTAAAACGGATAAATTTTGAAAACTACAATAAACACAATTTTAAAGCATGAAATTTAACCTTGAATCCCCTTCTCAGGTCCGTTTTTACATTTGGGTCCAAAAAAAAATTTCACCTCGGGAGCACAAAAATCCGTGACCCTTGCATCAGGGATTTCCTTCCCTGGATACCAAAACGGCTCAATTTTTGAAAACTAGAAAAAGCACCATTTTTAAGCATGAAATTTAACCCCGAATCCCATTCTGAGGTCCGTTTTTACATTTGGGTCAAAAAAAAATATTTCATCTCCGGAGCACAAAAATCAGTGACCCCGGCATCAGGAATTTCCTTCCCCAGACACTAAAACGGCTCAATTTTTGAAAACTAGAAGAAGCACCATTTTTAAGCATGAAATTTAACCCCGAATCCCATTCTGAGGTCCGTTTTTACATTTGGGTCAAAAAAAATTATTTCATCTCCGGAGCATAAAAATCCGTGACCCCGGCATCAGGGATTTCCTTCCCCGGACATTAAAACGACTCAATTTTTGAAAACTAGAGTTAGCACAATTTTAAAGCATGAAATTTAACCTTGAATCCCCTTCTGAGGTCCGTTTTTACATTTGGGTCAAAAAAAAATTTAACCTCCGGAGCACAAAAATCCGTCACGCCGGCATCAGGATTTTCCTTGCCTGGACACTAAAACGGATAAATTTTGAAAACTACAATAAACACAATTTTAAAGCATGAAATTTAACCTTGAATCCCCTTCTCAGGTCCGTTTTTACATTTGGGTCCAAAAAAAAATTTCACCTCGGGAGCACAAAAATCC
>NW_024100389.1:0-13270 GCF_016545835.1 Crotalus tigris
TAGTTTATTTTGAAAAAGTATATAACCTATCGTTCCCTTATAGGTTTATCATTTAAAGGATGGATAAAAGGGGTGAGACGTGCGAAGTTGCAACTAAGGGCATTTATTAATTTGTTCGCCGTCCATCTAACTTTGTAGGCCTTCGTCTATTACTAAGGTGTTAATACCGTTAATAAAGATAGAGAATACGGTCATTTTAAAATGCCATTAAAAAGGTTTATTTCTTTGGGTGGCCGCAATACCCATTTTTGACCCCGGAAGGGCACAGTTTTTTGTCCCATAGCTTTGGCTTGGAGTCCATCCTAGGCCTTTTTAATGGCCTCCATCCTATAGCTAAGGCAGGGGTAAGGCAACCTTGGCTCTTTGATGACGGGTGGACTTCAACTCCCAGAATTCCTGAGCCAGCCCTGCTAAGGGACGGAAAACTGGTCAAATCAGATACTGCGGCCAGAAAAATAAATAAACCTCTTTAAGATGATTATTCTTGATTATTAAAACCTTATTAATATGAATAAGCCACGATAGGCCTTAACTCGGTTTAATATTGGAACCAGGATTTCTTCTGCGCCCGTGTCGCACCGACCGGGCCCCCCGTCGCCACGTTAATATTAAGAATAAGGCGTTAAGAATAAAAATAGAGAAGAATAAGCTTCAAATGCTATTCAATTTATTTCTTTGGGCGGCAGCAGTACCCGTTTTTGACCACAGGAGGGCAGTGTTTTCCGTCCCATAGCGTTACCAGGGAGGCCGTCGTAGGCCACTTGCCCAGGATCGGGACACCGAGAAGCTAAGCCCCAAAGCGCAGAGCGTCAGCCAAAGGGTCGCCACTCTATGCTCCTCCGAAAGGGACGGGCCGCTTCCCTCGGCCTTCTGCGCAGGTCGGCCGGCTGGTTCTTCACGAGTAATCTGCGAGAGGCCCTCTCTGGACGGCGGGCTTCCTGTCCGTCGGCGTCGGCCGTCCCCCAGGTCCTGCGGTAAACGACTTCCGTCCCTTCGTTCTCAATGTTCCCCCCTTACGTCCTTTCCGGTAGACCTCCTCAATATGTCCGACTTCCTGTCCGCTCAATTTCGCCGTCCTCCAGGGGCTTTGAAACGCGACCTTCCCAATATGGCCGACGTCCGGTCCGTCCTTCTTCATCGTCCTTCCACTTCCTTTTCTTCCGGGGACCTTCTGGGCAGGGCGGACTCCACGTCCGATCAACGAGGTAAGCCTTGAAAACCACATTCAAAAGGCTTATTTCCCTCGGCGGCCGCAATACCCGTCCCATAGCATTTACCATCGAGGCCACCGTAGGCCTTTTCCACGGCCTCAATGCCGCTATCGCTAAGGGAGGGAAAACAGTGCCCTCCCGTGGCCAAGCCGGGTATAGCAACCACCGAAAGAAATAAACATTCGAAAATGGCAAAAGGGCCTCTCGTCGCCCTATTAATATTAACAAGAGGTTACTAATAAAGACGGGGGAAAAATAAATAGCCTTAAAATCCCATTTAAAAGCTTTATTTTTTTCGGCGACCGCAGTACCCCATTTTGACCACAGGAGGGCACGGTTTTCCGTCCCGTAGCATGACCACCGACGACGACGTTCCCAGTACGGCCGAGTTCCTGTCCGTCCGCCGAATTCGTCCCCAGCTTCCTGTCCGTTCGCAGCACGGTTCCCTGCTTTTTCCCGTGCTCTTTTCTGCACTACGTGGACGGAGCGCACGTCTCCCGGCGAGGCCTCGGGAATGAAAAAAAGGAAGCCTGCTACTGCCTCAGGTGAGCCGAGCCATCCCCGCATTTCCTGATTCCAGAAAGATACCGGCTTTCTCTGTTACCTAGTTAGCGGGGGATCCCCACCTTCCCCCTCCCCCGCCTCCTCCCCGGCCACTCCTTTGGTCCTCTCCCCTAAGATGTCCGTCTGGCCTTTGGCCGCCCCCGTCCGTAAGAATGCGACCGAGAACCGGTGGCGGCTGCGGCGTCGGCGGAGGTTGTGAGACCTGGTCTCTTTGCGCTCTTTCCCTTTCAGCTATAGGGGCTAAATATGGAACGTAGAGACGAAGTTAGCTTGTTTTAATAACACACTTCGGGGTCGTTTACGCGAGCTCAGCCGCGACTTCTGTTTAGCTCCTTTTTAGAGGCGGGGCCGGCGGGACACGCTCCAGGCTTTTGGCGTCCGGGTCGGGAAGGGGGTTCCGACCCGTCTCGGGGGTCTCCTCGAAGGCTGCCAAGCAAGGCAGCCGTTGAATGGTGTTTTCCCAGCGCCCGAGTCCCGGATGTAGAAGAACCAGTCGTATCGCGCTTCCCTGTGTTACACCTTAAGAGGTTGCTCCTAAAAGTGCACCCCGCTCGCCCCCTTCAAGCAAATCCAGGTGTTTTTATTCAAGAATAGTTTTGTTTGTCCTGCCCTGCTATTTCTTTAAGGAGATCGTACATATGTAGGTTTGTATTTAGGTTTGATGTTTCTAAACTATATTTCTTAGAGATCCCTCTGTATTAATATAGGCTCAATATCAAATCTCTATTTGAAATTGTGTGCATTTTTATTAAGAAACGATCAATGTAAAAATAAATGCAGTTTATTTTGAAAATGTGTATAACCTATCCTTCCCTTATAGGTTTATCATTTAAAGGATGGATAAAAGGGATGAGACGTGAGAAGTCGCAACTAATGAATGGCTTTTATTATTTTGTTCGCCGTCCATCTAACTTTGTAGACCTTCGTCCAAAACAAGTCAAGGTTAGGAAGGGTAGGAGATTTCTTCCTTTCCTCTCCAGGTTGCCGTAAACAGCCCACCCACCGCCCAGAGGTAAGAGAAAGGTAAAGCAGGTCCCTCTGGGGGAAGCAGGAGACCCGTGTCTTTGCAGAGTTCGGCTTGCAATTTTGCTAACTTCCCCCAGTCACAACTGCATCGACTGATGTAGCGGCCAGGAGGACGGGTGGGGACGCCTGCCGGATGAAACCTTCAGCCTTTTTGGAAAAGGCAGTGGAGAAAGGAGGTCACTGGATTTCCAGCCTAGAGCCTCCGCCGGATGGGTGACCCCCCACCCCTTGCGGTGGCTGTTAAGAAGGAACTGGGAGAAAACAGGTAAGTTGTCCTTGAGGATTCCCACCCCCCTTTTTTTGCCACTTTCAGTGAGGTTAAGGTTTTTCCTTTTAAAGAGACAGGGATGGAAATGGAGTAAGGTTGGGAGCCCAGTAAAAACCCCAAGAGGAAGCGGGAAAACGAAGGTGGCGAGAGTTGGGGAGCGGTGTGGCGGCTAGGTCGTTGTCCGGTGTGTGGCTTGGATCTTTTTTCTTCCTTTTTTTTTTTTTTTTTTTTTTGGATTTCTGTTTTTTTTTTTTTTTTTTATTTTTGTTTTGTTTTTTGCGATCGCCACCGCTCCTCTCAATATTGCAGTTTGGGTGGGAAATAGCGGGAGGGACCTCTCCAGGGGCCTTCCCACTAGCAGAACTTGGCAGTCTACCGGAAAGGGCCTTTTCTGGCACACCTGGCAGGCCGTGCGACAGAATCTTTGGGTGATGCTCACGGGCCCCGCTTTCCGGGCAGTTAGGGACAAGGTAAGAATGCATCTTTTTGGCTGAGCTTTTGATTTCTGAGCAATCCTCTAGTGTAATTTTAAGAGCGATTTCAATTGCGTTAACGTGGTTTGTAGATTACAGCGTTAGCGTTTTATGAAGCACTTTGATGGCAGAGGAAACAAAAATTGCCAACAAACTCAGAGTGCTTGGGTATTGTTAGGAGGGCACTGACTTTCTAGGCTGCCTTATCTATGTTTCCTGGTAAAATACATGGGAAAATCCCATTGGAGGAAAATTCCAGTTAGGGTTAGGGTTACGTCATCGTGAACTCCTAGAGCAAAATGGACATCACCAACAAACCGGAGTGATGGGTACGGTTAGGAGGGCCACTGACTGTTCTAGGTGCCCTTCTATGTTTATGGAAAAAATACATGGGAAAAATCCCAGTGCAGGAAAAAATTTCCAATTAGGGTTAGGGTTACGTCACCGTGAACTCCTAGAGCAAAATTTGCCATCGCCAACCAAACCGGAGTGCTCGAGGGTATGGTTAGGAGGCACTGACTTTTCTAGGGCCTTATCTAGTTTTCCTGGGTAAAATACATGGGAAAATCCCATTGGAGAAATTCCAGTTAGGGTTAGGGTTAGGTCACCATGAACTGGGAGAGGAAAATGGACATCGCCAACAAACTCAGAGTGCTTGGGTATGGTTAGGGGGGCACTGACCTTTCTAGCCTGTCCTATCTATGTTTCCTGGTAAAATACATGGGAAAATCCCATTGGAGGAAAATTCCACTTAGGGTTAGGGGTACATCACCGTGAACTCCTAGAGCAAAATCGACATCGCCAACGAACTCGGAGTGCTTGGTATGGTCAGGAGAGCACTGACCTTTCTAGGCTGCACTATCTATTTTTCCTGGTAAAATACATGAGAAAATCCACATTGGAGAAAATTCCAATTAGGGTTAGGGGTCACATCACCGTGTGAACTCCTAGAGCAAATGGACAATCGCCAACAAAATAGGATTGCTTGCGGTATGGTTAGGAGAGCACGACCTTTCTAGGCTGCCCTATCTATTTTTCCTGGTAACATACATGGGAAAATCCCATTGCAGGAAAATTCCAGTTAGGGTTAGGGTTACATCATCGTGAACTCCTAGAGCAAAATGGACATCGCCAACAAACTCGGAGTGCTTGGGTATGGTTAGGAGTGCACTGACCTTTCTAGGCTGCCCTATGTATGTTTCCGAGTGAAATACATGGGAAAATCCCATTGGAGGAAAATTCTGTCAGAATACAGCTGGAAGGGACCTCGGAGGTCTTCTAGTCCAGCCGCCTGCTGAAGCAGGAAACCCTAAGTGGAATTTTCCTCCAGTGGGCCCTATTAATAAGGTGTTCATACCGTTAATAAAGATAGAGAATACCGTCATTTTAAAATGCCGTTAAAAAGGTTATTTCTTTTGTTGTTGTTGTTAATTGCGAAGTCGTGTCCGACCCATCGCGACCCCATGGACAACGTTCCTCCAGGTCTTCCTGTCCTCTACCATCTTCTGGAGTCCATTTAAGTTCACACCTACTGCTTCAGTGACTCCATCCAACCATCTCATTCTCTGTCGTCCCCTTCTTCTATTGCCCTCAATCTTTCCCAGCATTAGGCGCTTCTCCAGTTAGTCCTTCCTTCTCATTAGGTGGCCAAAGTATTTGAGTTTCAACTTCAGGATCTGGCCTTCTAAAGAGCAGTCGGGGTTGATCTCTTCTAGGACTGACCGGTTTGGACGCCTTGCAGTCCAAGGGACTCGCAAGAGTCTTCTCCAACACCATAGTTCGAAGGCCACAATTCTTTGGCGCTCAGCCTTTCTTATGGTCCAACTTTCACGGCCATACATTGCAACTGGGCAGACCATGGTCTGGACTATACGCACTTTGCTTGGCAGGGTGATGTCTCTGCTTTTTAGTACGCTGTCTAGATTTGCCATAGCTTTCCTTCCCAGGAGCAAGCGTCTTTTAATTTCTTGGCTGCAGTCCCCATCTGAGGTGATCTTGGAGTCTAGAAAAATAAAATCTGTCACCACCTCCATTTCTTTCCCATCTATTTGCCAGGAATTGAGTGGGCCGGATGCCATGATTTTGGTTTTCTTAATGTTGAGTTTCAAGCCAACTTTTGCACTCTCCTTCTTCACACGCATCAAGAGGCTCCTTAGTTCCTCTTCACTTTCTGCCCTTAGAGTGGTATCATCTGCATATCTTAGGTTGTTGATATTTCTCCCGGCAATCTTAATTCCAACTTTTGTTTCATCTAGCCCTGCCTTTCTCACGATGTGCTCTGCATCTAAGTTAAATAGGCAGGGCGACAGTATACAGCCTTGCCGGACTCCTTTTCCAATTTTGAACCCATCAGTGGTTCCGTGTCCAGTTCTCACTGTTGCTTCTTCACCCGCATATAGGTTTCTCAAGAGAGAAATAAGATGGTCTGGTATTCCCATCTCTTTAAGAACTTGCCACAATCCACACAATGAAAGGCTTTAGCATAGTCAATGAAGCAGAAGTAGATGTTTTTCTGGAACTCCCTAGCTTTCTCCATGATCCAGTCGTATCTCGCTTCCCTGTGTTACACCTTAAGAGGTTGCTCCTAAAAGTGCACCCCGCTCGCCCCCTTCAAGCAAACCCAGATGTTTTTATTCAAGAATAGTTTTGTTTGTCCTGCCCTTCTTTTTCTTTAAGGAGTTCGTACGTATGTAGGTTTGTATTTGGCTTGGTGTTTCTAAACTATATTTCTTAGAGATACCTATGTATTAATATAAGCGCAATATCAAATATCTATTTGAAATATTGTGTATTTTTATTACGAAACGATCAATATAAAAATAAATGTAGTTTATTTTGAAGAAGTATATAACCTATCGTTCCCTGATAGGTTTATCATTTAAAGGATGGATAAAAGGGGTGAGACGTGCGAAGTTGCAACTAATGGCATTTATTAATTTGTTCGCGTCATTCTAACTTGGTAGCGCCTTCTTTTATATAAGTGTAATACCGTTAATAAGATAGAGAATACGGTCATTTTACGAATGCCTTAAAAGGTTTATTTCTTGGGTGGCCGCCAAACACCCATCTTGACCCCAGGAGGCACAGTATTTTCTGTCCCATTAGCTTTGGCTTGGGAGTTCCATCCTAGGCCTTTTAATGGCCTCCAGCCTATAGCTAAGGCAGGGGTAGGCAACCTTGGCTCTTTGATGACTGGTGGACTTCAACTCCCAGAATTCCTGAGCCAGCCCTGCTAAGGGACGGAAAACTGGTCAAATCAGATACTGCGGCCAGAAAAATAAATAAACCTCTTTAAGATGATTATTCTTGATTATTAACACTTATTAATTTGAATAAGCCACGATAGGCCTTAACTCGGTTTAAGATTGGAACCAGGATTTCTTCTGCGCCCGTGTCGCACCGACCGGGCCCCCCGTCGCCACGTTAATATCAATAATAAGGCGTTAAGAATAAAAATAGAGAAGAATAAGCTTCAAATGCTATTCAAAAGTATTTATTTCTTTGGGCGGCAGCAGTACCCGTTTTTGACCACAGGAGGGCAGTGTTTCCCGTCCCATAGCGTTACCAGGGAAGCCGTCGTAGGCCACTTGCCCAGGATCGGGACACCGAGAAGCTAAGCCCCAAAGCGCAGAGCGTCAGCCAAAGGGTCGCCACTCTATGCTCTTCCGAAAGGGACGGGCCGCTTCCCTCGGCCTTCTGCGCATGTCGGCCGGCTGATTCTTCACGAGTAATCTGCGAGAGGCCCTCTCTGGACGGCGGGCTTCCTGCCCGTCGGTATCGGCCGTCCCCCAGGTGCTGCGGTAAAAGGACCTTTCCATCATGTCCGACTTCCGTCCCTTCGTTCTTAATCGTTCCCCCTACTTCCTTTCGGGTAGACCTCCTCAGTATGTCCGACTTCCTGTCCGCGCAAATTCGCCGTCCTCCAGGGTCTTTAAATTGCGACCTTCCCAATATGGCCGACTTCCGGTCCGTCCTTCTTACTCGTCCTTCCACTTCCTTTTTTTCGGGGACCTTCTGGGCAGGGCGGACTCCACGTCCGATCAACGAGGTAAGCCTTGAAAACCCCATTCAAAAGGCTTATTTCCCTTGGCGGCCGCAATACCCGTCCCATAGCATTTACCAGCGTAGGCCTTTTCCACGGCCTCAATGCCGCTATCGCTAAGGGAGGGAAAACAGTGCCCTCGCGTGGCCAAGCCGGGTATAGTAGCCACCAAAAGAAATAAACCTTTGAAAATGGCAAAAGGGCCTCCCGTCGCCCTATTAATATTAATAAGAGGCTACTAATAAAGACGGGGGGAAAATAAATAGCCTTAAAATCCCATTTAAAAGCTTTATTTTTTTCGGCGACCGCAGTACCCGTTTTTGACCACAGGAGGGCACACTTTTCCGTCCCGTAGCATGACCATCGACGACGACCACGACGTTCCCAGTACGGCCGAGTTCCTGTCCATCCGCCGAGGCCGTCCCCAACTTCCTGTCCGTTCCCTGCTTTTTCCCGTGCTCTTTTCTGCACTACGTGGACGGAGCGCACGTCTACCGGCGAGGCCTCGGGAAGGAAAAAAAAGGAAGCCTGCTACTGCCTCAGGTGAGCCGAGCCATCCCCGCATTTTCTGATTCCAGAAAGATACCGGCTTTCTCTGTTACCTAGTTAGCGGGGGATCCGCACCTTCCCCCTCCCCCGCCTCCTCCCCGGCCACTCGTTTGGTCCTCTCCCCTAAGATGTCCGCCTGGACTTGGCCGCCCCGTCGTTAAGAATGCGACGAGGAACCAGGTGGCGGACCTGCGCGTGGCGGAGGTTGTTGAGACCTGGTCTCTTTGCGATCTTTTCCCTTTCAGCTATAGGGGCTAAATATGGAAACGTAGAGACGAAGTTAGCTTGTTTAATAACACACTTCGGGGTAGTTTACGCGAGCTCAGCCGCGACTTCTTTTTAGCTCCTTTTAGCGGCGGGCCGGCGGGACACGGCTCCAGGCTTTGGCGTCCGGTTCGGGTAAGGGGGTTCCGACCTCTCGTGGGTCTCCTCGAAGGCTGCCAAGCAAGGCAGCCGTTGAATGGGGTTTTCCCAGCGCCCGAGTCCCGGATGTAGAAGAACCAGTCGTATCGCGCTTCCCTGTGTTACACCTTAAGAAGTTGCTCCTAAAAGTGCACCCCGCTCGCCCCCTTGAAGCAAATCCAGGTGTTTTTATTCAAGAATAGTTTTGTTTGTCCTGCCCTGCTATTTCTTTAAGGAGATCGTACGTATGTAGGTTTGTATTTAGGTTTGATGTTTCTAAACTATATTTCTTAGAGATCCCTCTGTATTAATATAGACTCAATATCAAATCTCTATTTGAAATTGTGTGCATTTTTATTAAGAAACGATCAATGTAAAAATAAATGCAGTTTATTTTAAAAATGTGTATAACCTATCGTTCCCTTCTAGGTTTATCATTTAAAGGATGGATAAAAGGGATGAGACGTGAGAAGTCGCAACTAATGGCTTTTATTATTTTGTTCGCCGTCCATCTAACTTTGTAGACCTTCGTCCAAAACAAGTCAGGGTTAGGAAGGGTAGGAGATTTCTTCCTTTCCTCTCCAGGTTGCCGTAAACAGCCCACCCACCGCCCAGAGGTAAGAGAAAGGTAAAGCAGGTCCCTCTGGGGGAAGCAGGAGACCCGGGTCTTTGCAGAGTTCGGCTTGCAATTTTGCTAACTTCCCCCAGTCACAACTGCATCGACTGATGTAGCGGCCAGGAGGAAGGGTGGGGACGCCTGCCAGATGAAAGCTTCAGCCTGTTTGGAAAAGGCAGTGGAGAAAGGAGGTCACGCTCCCTGGATTTCCAGCCTAGAGCCTCCGCCGGATGGGTGACCCCCCACCCCTTGCTGTGGCTGTTAAGAAGGAACGGGGAGAAAACAGGTAAGTTGTCCTTGAGGATTCCCCCCAACCTTTTTTTTGCCACTTTCAGTGAGGTTAAGGTTTTTCCTTTTAAAGAGACAGGGATGGAAATGGAGTAAGGTTGGGAGCCCAGTAAAAACCCCAAGAGGAAGCGGGAAACAGGGTGGGAGGTTGCGATCGCCACCGCTCCTCTCAATATTGCAGTGTTGGTGGGAAATAGCGGGAGGGACCTCTCCAAGGGCCTTCCCACTAGCAGAGCTTGGCAGTCTACCGGAAAGGGCCTTTTCTGGCACACCTGGCAGGCCGTACGACAGAATCTTTGGGTGATGCTCACGGGCCCCGCTTTCCGGGCATTTAGGGACAAGGTAAGAACGCATCTTTTTGGCTGAGCTTTTGATTTCTGAGCAATCCTCTAGTGTAATTTTAAGAGCGATTTCAATTGCGTTAACGTGGTTTGTAGATTACAGCGTTAGCGTTTTATGAAGCACTTTGATGGCAGAAGAAACAAAAATTGACAACAAACTCAGAGTGCTTGGGTATTGTTAGGAGGGCACTGACTTTCTAGGCTGCCTTATCTATGTTTCCTGGTAAAATACATGGGAAAATCCCATTGGAGGAAAATTCCAGTTAGGGTTAGGGTTACGTCATCGTGAACTCCTAGAGCAAAATGGACATCACCAACAAACTCGGAGTGCTTGGGTACGGTTAGGAGGGCACTGACTTTTCTAGGCTGCCCTATCTATGTTTCCTGGAAAAATACATGGGAAAATCCCATTGCAGGAAAATTCCACTTAGGGTTAGGGTTACGTCACCGTGAACTCCTAGAGCAAAATTGCCATCGCCAACAAACTCGGAGTGCTCGGGTATGGTTAGGAGTGCACTGACTTTTCTAGGCTGCCTTATCTATGTTTCCTGGTAAAATACATGGGAAAATCCCATTGGAGGAAAATTCCAGTTAGGGTTAGGGTTACGTCACCGTGAACTCCTAGAGCAAAATGGACATCGCCAACAAACTCGGAGTGCTTGGGTATTGTTAGGAGGGCACTGACTTTTCTAGGCTACCTTATCTATGTTTCCTGGTAAAATACATGGGAAAATCCCATTGGAGGAAAATTCCACTTAGGGTTAGGGTTACGTCACCGTGAACTCCTAGAGCAGAATGGACATCGCCAACAAACTCGGAGTGCTTGGGTATGGTTAGGAGGGCACTGACTTTTCTAGGCTGCCCTATTTATGTTTCCTGGTAAAATACATGGGAAAATCCCATTGGAGGAAAATTCCAATTAGGGCTAGGGTTACGTCACTGTGAACTCTTAGAGCAAAATGGACATCGCCAACAAAATAGGAGTGCTTGGGTATGGTTAGGAGGGCACTGACTTTTCTAGGCTGCCCTTTCTATGTTTCCTGGTAAAATACATGGAAAAATCCCATTGTAGGAAAATTCCACTTAGGGTTAGGGTTACGTCACCGTGAACTCCTAGAGCAAAATGGACATCGCCAACAAACTCGGAGTGCTTGTGTATGGTTAGGAGGGCACTGAGTTTTCTAGGGTGCCCTATGTATGTTTCCTGGTAAAATACATGGGAAAATCCCATTGGAGGAAAATTCTGTCAGAATACAGCTGGAAGGGACCTCGGAAGTTTTCTAGTCCAGCCGCCTGCTGAAGCAGGAGACCCTAAGTGGAATTTTCCTCCAATGGGCCCTATTAATAAGGTGTTAATACCGTTAATAAAGATAGAGAATACCGTCATTTTAAAATGCCATTAAAAAGGTTTATTTCTTTTGTTGTTGTTGTTAATTGTGAAGTCGTGTCTGACCCATCGCGACCGCGTGGACAATGTTCCTCAAGGTCTTCCTGTCCTCTACCATCTTCTGGAGTCCATTTAAGTTCACACCTACTGCTTCAGTGACTCCATCCAACCACCTCATTCTCTGTCGTCCCCTTCTTTTATTGCCCTCAATCTTTCCCAGCATTAGGCGCTTCTCCAGTGAGTCCTTCCTTCTCATTAGGTGGCCAAAGTATTTGAGTTTCAACTTCAGGATCTGGCCTTCTAAAGAGCAGTGGGGGTTGATCTCTTCTAGGACTGACCGGTTTGAACGGCTTGCAGTCCAAGGGACTCGCAGGAGTCTTCTCCAGCACCATAGTTCAAAGGCCTCAATTCTTTGGCGCTCAGCCTTTCTTATGGTCCAACTTTCACAGCCATACATTGCAACTGGGAAAACCATGGCATGGACTATACGCACTTTTGTTGGCAGGGTGATGTCTCTGCTTTTTAGTACGCTGTCTAGATTTGCCATAGCTTTCCTTCCCAGGAGCAAGCGTCTTTTAATTTCTTGGCTGCAGTCCCCATCTGAAGTGATCTTGGAGCCCAGAAAAATAAAATCTGTCACCACCTCCATTTCTTCCCCATCTATTTGCCAGGAATTGAGTGGGCCGGATGCCATGATTTTGGTTTTCTTAATGTTGAGTTTCAAGCCAACGTTTGCACTCTCCTTCTTCACCCGCATCAAGAGGCTCCTTAGTTCCTCTTCACTTTCTGCACTTAGAGTGGTATCATCTGCATATCTTAGGTTGTTGATATTTCTCCCGGCAATCTTAATTCCAACTTTTGTTTCATCTAGCCCTGCCTTTCTCACGATGTGCTCTGCATATAAGTTAAATAGGCAGGGCGACAGTATACAGCCTTGCCGGACTCCTTTTCCAATTTGAACCCATCAGTGGTTCCGTGTCCAGTTCTCACTGTTGCTTCTTCACCCGCATATAGGTTTCTCAAGAGACAAATAAGATGGTCTGGTATTCCCATCTCTTTAAGAACTTGCCACAATCCACACAATGAAAGGCTTTAGCGTAGTCAATGAAGCAGAAGTAGATGTTTTTCTGGAACTCCCTAGCTTTCTCCATGATCCAGTCGTATCGCGCTTCCCTGTGTTACACCTTAAGATGTTGCTCCTAAAAGTGCACCCCGCTCGCCCCCTTCAAGCAAACCCAGATGTTTTTATTCAAGAATAGTTTTGTTTGTCCTGCCCTTCTTTTTCTTTAAGGAGATCGTACGTATGTAGGTTTGTATTTGGGCTTGGTGTTTCTAAACTATATTTCTTAGAGATACCTATGTATTAATATAAGCGCAATATCAAATATCTATTTGAAATATTGTGTATTTTTATTACGAAACGATCAATATAAAAATAAATGTAGTTTATTTTGAAGAAGTATATAACCTATCGTTCCCTTAGAGGTTTATCATTTAAAGGATGGATAAAAGGGGTGAGACGTGCGAAGTTGCAACTAATGGCATTTATTAATTTGTTCGCCGTCCATCTAACTTGGTAGGCCTTCGTCTATTACTAAGGTGTTAATACCGTTAATAAAGATAGAGAATACAGTCATTTTAAAATGCCATTAAAAAGGTTTATTTCTTTGGGTGGCCGCAACACCCATTTTTGACCCCAGGAGGGCACAGTTTTCTGTCCCATAGCTTTGGCTTGGAGTCCATCCTAGGCCTTTTTAATGGCCTCCATCCTATAGCTAAGGCAGGGGTAAGGCAACCTTGGCTCTTTGAGGACTGGTGGACTTCAACTCCCAGAATTCCTGAGCCAGCCCTGCTAAGGGACGGAAAACTGGTCAAATCAGATACTGCGGCCAGAAAAATAAATAAACATCTTTAAGATGATTATTCTTGATTATTAAAACCTTCTTAATATGAATAAGCCACAATAGGCCTTAACTCGGTTTAAGATTGGAACCAGGATTTCTTCTGCGCCCGTGTGGCACCGACCGGGCCCCCCCCCCGTCGCCACGTGAATATTAATCATAAGGCGTTAAGAATAAAAATAGAGAAGAGTAAGCTTCAAAT